>NW_025961770.1:0-57374 GCF_023159225.1 Perognathus longimembris pacificus | reverse complement strand
AGCTCCAGCTGTTTTTATTCTCAGAAGGTTTACTCCCTGATATACAGCTGCCTAACCCCTTCGTAAGTGCAGGTCCTAAATGAGCTTTTTTCTCTGTTCCCTCACCACAATCCAGATTCTTTTGGGAGTTACCAGTACAGTAACCATACCAGGAAGTACTTAATTTATTAAGCTACTGCTTTTCTTAATCTCAGTGGATATATTTACTGATAAACAGCTACCTACGCAGCATGTTCGTGTCGTTCCTAAATGAGCTTTTATCTCTCTCCCCTCACCACAAATCAGATTCTTCTGAGGAGTTCCCAGTACATTATCCTTTCCCCTGTGTGATTACCTTAACAAGCTCCAGCTGTTTTTATTCTCAGAAGGTTTACTCCCAGATATACTGCTGCCTAACCCCTTCGTAAGTGCAGGTCCTAAATGAGCGTTTTTCTCTGTTCCCTCACCACAATCCAGATTCTTTTGCGGAGTAACCAGTACAGTAACCATACCAGGAAGTAAATTTATTAAGCTACTGCTTTTCTTAATCTCAGTGGAGATATTTACTGATAAAAAGATACCTATGCAGCATGTTCATCGTCGTTCCTAAATGAGCTTTTATCTCTCTCCCCTCACCACAAATCAGATTCTTCTGAGGAGTTCCCAGTACATTATCCTTTCTCCTGTGTAATTACCTTAACAAGCTCCAGCTGTTTTTATTCTAAGAAGTTTTACTCCCTGATATACAGCTGCCTAAGCCCTTCGTAAGTGCAGGTCCTAAATGAGCTTTTTTCTCTGTTCCCTCACCACAATCCAGATTCTTTTGGGAGTTACCAGTACAGTAACCATACCAGGAAGTAATTAATTAATTAAGCTACTGCTTTTCTTAATCTCAGTGGAGATATTTACTGATAAACAGCTACCTACGCAGCATGTTCATGTCGTTCTAAATGAGCTTTTATCTCTCTCCCCTCACCACAAATCAGATTCTTCTGAGGAGTTCCCAGTACATTATCCTTTCCCCTGTTTGATTACCTTAACAAGCCCAAGCTGTTTTTATTCTCACAAGGTTTACTCCCTGATATACAGCTGCCTACCCCCTTCGTAAGTGCAGGTCCTAACTGAGCTTTTTTCTCTGTTCCCTCATCACAATCAGATTCCTTTGGGGAGTTACCAGTACAGTACCATACCAGGAAGTACTTAATTTATTAAGCTACTGCTTTTCTTAATCTCAGTGGAGATATTTACTGATAAACAGCTACGTACGCAGCATGTTCATGTCGTTCCTAAATGAGCTTTTATCTCTCTCCCCTCACCACAAATCAGATTCTTCTGAGGAGTTCCCAGTACATTATCCTTTCCCCTGTGTAATTACCTTAACAAGATCAGCTGTTTTTATTCTCAGAAGGTTGACATCCCTGATATACAGCTGCCTCCCCCCTTCGTAAGTGCAGGTCCTAAATGAGCTTTTGTCTCTGTTCCCTCACCAAAATCCAGATTCTTTTGGGAGTTACCAGTAAAGTAACCATACCAGGAAGTACTTAATTTATTTTTATTTTTGTTTTTTTTTACCAGGAAGTACTTAATTTATTAAGCTACTGCTTTTCTTAATTCTCAGTGGAGATATTTACTGATAAACAGCTACGTACGCAGCATGTTCCATGTCGTTCCTAAATGAGCTTTTATCTCTCTCCCCTCACCACAAATCAGATCCTCTGAGGAGTTCCCAGTACATTATCCTTTCCCTTGTGTAATTACCTTAACAAGCTCCAGCTGTTTTTATTCTCAGAAGGTTTACTCCCTGATATACAGCTGCCTTCCCCCTTCGTAAGTGCAGTTCCTAAATGAGCTTTTTTCTCTGATCCTCACCACAATCCAGATTCTTTTGGGGAGTTACCAGTACAGGAACCATACCAGGAAGTACTTAATTTATTAAGCTACTGCTTTTCTTAATCTCAGTGGAGATATTTACTGATAAACAGCTACCTACGCAGCATGTTCATGTCGTTCCTAAATGAGCTTTTTTCTCTCTCCCCTCACCACAAATCAGATTCTTCTGAGGAGTTCCAGTACATTATCCTTTCCCCTTTGTAATTACCTTAACAAGCTCCAGCTGTTTTTTATTCTCAGAAGTTTACTCCCTGATATACAGCTGCCTAACCCCTTCGTAAGTGCAGGTCCTAAATGAGCGTTTTTCTCTGTTCCCTCACCACAATCCAGATTCTTTTGGGGAGTAACCAGTACAGTAACCATACCAGGAAGTAATTTATTACGCTACTGCTTTTCTTAATCTCAGTGGAGATATTTTACTGATAAACAGATACCTATGCAGCATGTTCATGTCGTTCTTAAATGAGCTTTTTATTCTCTCTCCCCTCACCACAAATCAGATTCTTCTGAGGAGTTCCAGTACATTATCCTTTCTCCTGTGTAATTACCTTAACAAGCTCCAGCTGTTTCTTATTCTAAGAAGTTTTACTCCCTGATATACAGCTGCCTAAGCCCTTCGTAAGTGCAGGTCCTAAATGAGCTTTTTTCTCTGTTCCCTCACCACAATCCAGATTCTTTTGGGGAGTTACCAGTACAGTAACCATACCAGGAAGTAATTAATTAATTAAGCTACTGCTTTTCTTAATCTCAGTGGAGATATTTACTGATAAACAGCTACCTACGCAGCATGTTCATGTCGTTCCTAAATGAGCTTTTATCTCTCTCCCCTCACCACAAATCAGATTCTTCTGAGGAGTTCCCAGTACATTATCCTTTCCCCTGTTTGATTACCTTAACAAGCTCCAGCTGTTTTTATTCTCACAAGGTTTAGCTCCCTGATATACAGCTGCTGACCCTACCCTTCGTTAGTGCAGGTCCTAACTGAGCTTTTTTCTCTGTTCCCTCATCACAATCCAGATTCCTTTGGGAGTTACCAGTACAGTAACCATACCAGGAAGTACTTAATTTATTAAGCTACTGCTTTTCTTAATCTCAGTGGAGATATTTACTGATAAACAGCTACGTACGCAGCATGTTCATGTCGTTCCTAAATGAGCTTTTATCTCTCTCCCCTCACCACAAATCAGATTCTTCTGAGGAGTTCCCAGTACATTATCCTTTCCCCTGTGTAATTACCTTAACAAGACCCAGCTGTTTTTATTCTCAGAAGGTTGACTCCCTGATATACAGCTGCCTCCCCCCTTCGTAAGTGGCAGGTCCTAAATGAGCTCTTGTCTCTGTTCCCTCACCAAAATCCAGATTCTTTTGGGAGTTACAAGTAAAGTAACCATACCAGGAAGTACTTAATTTATTTTTATTTTTGTTTTTTTTTTACCAGGAAGTACTTAATTTATTAAGCTACTGCTTTTCTTAATCTCAGTGGAGATATTTACTGATAAACAGCTATCTACGCTGCATGTTCATGTCGTTCCTAAATGAGCTTTTATCGCTCTCCCTCACCACAAATCAGATTCTGCTGAGGAGTCTCCCAGTACAATTATCCTTTCCCCTGTGTAATTACCTTAACAAGCCCCAGCTGTTTTTATTCTCAGAAGGTTTACTCCCTGATATACAGCTGCCTACCCCCTTCGTAAGTGCAGGTCCTTAATGAGCTTTTTTCTCTGTTCCCTCACCACAATCCAGATTCTTTTGGGGAGTTACCAGTAAAGTAACCATACCAGGAAGTACTTAATTTATTATGAGCTACTGCTTTTATTAATCTCTGTGGAGATATTTACTGATAAACAGCTACCTACGCAGCATGTTCATGTCGTTCCTAAATGAGCTTTTATCTCTCTCCCCTCACCACAAATCAGATTCTTCTGAGGAGTTCCCAGTACATGTATCCTTTCCCCTGTGTAATTACCCTTAACAAGCTCCAGCTGTTTTTTATTCTCAGAAGGTTTACTCCCTGATATACAGCTGCCTAAGCCCTTCGTAAGTGCAGGTCCTAAATGAGCTTTTTTCTCTGTTCCCTCACCACAATCCAGATTCTTTTGGGGAGTTACCAGTACAGTAACCATACCAGGAAGTAATTAATTAATTAAGCTACTGCTTTTCTTAATCTCAGTGGAGATATTTACTGATAAACAGCTACCTACGCAGCATGTTCATGTCGTTCCTAAATGAGCTTTTATCTCTCTCCCCTCACCACAATCCAGATTCTTTTGGGGATTTATCAGTACAGTATCAATACAAGGAAGTACTTAATTTAGTAAGCTACTGCTTTTCTTAATCTCAGTGGAGATATTTACTGATAAACAGCTATCTACGCTGCATGTTCATGTCGTTCCTAAATGAGCTTTTATCTCTCTCCCCTCACCACAAATCAGATTCTGCTGAGGAGTTCCCAGTACATTATCCTTTCCCCTGTGTAATTACCTTAACAAGCCCCAGCTGTTTTTATTCTCAGAAGGTTTACTCCCTGATATACAGCTGCCTACCCCATTCGTAAGTGCAGGTCCTTAATGAGCTTTTTTCTCTGTTCCCTCACCACAATCCAGATTCTTTTGGGGAGTTACCAGTAAAGTAACCATACCAGGAAGTACTTAATTTATTTTTATTTTTGTTTTTTTTACCAGGAAGACTTAATTTATTAAGCTATTGCTTTTCTTAATCTCAGTGGAGATATTTACTGATAAAACAGCTACGTACGAAGCATGTTCATGTCGTTCCTAAATGAGCTTTTATCTCTCTCTCCCTCACCACAAATCAGATTCTTCTGAGGAGTTCCCAGTACATTATCCTTTCCCTGTGTAATTACCTTAACAAGCTCCAGCTGTTTTTATTCTCAGAAGGTTTACTCCTGATATACAGCTGCCTACCCCCTTCGTAAGTGCAGGTCCTTAATGAGCTTTTTTCTCTGTTCCCTTAGCACAATCCAGATTCTTTTGGGAGTTATCAGTAAAGTAACCATACCAGGAAGTACTTAATTATTTTTATTTTTGTTTTTTTTTTACCAGGACGTACTTAATTTATTAAGCTACTGCTTTTCTTAATCTCAGTGGAGATATTTACTGATAAACAGCTACGTACGCAGCATGTTCATGTCGTTCCTAAATGAGCTTTTATCTCTCTCCCCTCACCACAAATCAGATTCTTCTGAGGAGTTCCCAGTACATTATCCTTTCCCCTGTGTAATTATCTTAACAAGCTCCAGCTGTTTTTATTCTCAGAAGGTTTACTCCGTGATATACAGCTGCCTACCCCCTTCGTAAGTGCAGGTCCTAAATGAGCTTTTTTCTCTGTTCCCTCACCACAATCCAAATTATTTGGGGAGTTTCCAGTACAGTAACCATACCAGGAAGTACTTAATTTATTAAGCTACTGCTTTTCTTAATCTCTGTGGAGATATTTACTGATAAACGGCTCCCTACGCAGCATGTTCATGTCGTTCCTAAATGAGCTTTTATCTCTCTCCCCTCACCACAAAATCAGATTCTTCTGAGGAGTTCCCAGTACATGATCCTTTCCCCTGTGTAATTACCTTAACAAGCTCCAGCTGTTTTTATTCTCAGAAGGTTTACTCCCTGATATACAGCAGCCTACCCCCTTCGTAAGTGCAGGTCCTAAATGACTTTTTTCTCTGTTCCGCTCACCACAATCCAGATTCTTTTGGGAGTTACCAGTACAGTAACCATACCAGGAAGTACTTAATTTATTAAGCTACTGCTTTTCTTAATCTCAGTGGAGATATTTACTTATAAACAGCTACCTACGCAGCATGTTCATGTCGTTCCTAAATGAGCTTTTATCTCTCTCCCCTCACCACAAATCAGATTCTTCTGAGGAGTTCTCAGTACATTGTCCTTTCCCCTGTGTAATTACCTTAGCAAGCTCCAGCTGTTTTTATTCTCAGAAGGTTTACTCCCTGATATACAGCTGCCTACCCCCCTTCGTAAGTGCAGGTCCTAAATGAGCTTTTTTCTCTGTTCCCTCACCACAATCCAGATTATTTTGCGGGAGTTACCAGTACAGTAACCATACCAGGAAGTACTTAATTTATTAAGCTACTGCTTTTCTTAATCTCAGTAGAGATATTTACTGAAAAACAGCTACCTACGCAGCATGTTCATGTCGTTCCTAAATGAGCTTTTATCTCTCTCCCCTCACCACAAATCAGATTCTTCTGAGGAGTTCCCAGTACATTATCCTTTCCCCTGTGTAATTACCTTAACAAGATCCAGCTGTTTTTATTCTCAGAAGGTTGACTCCCTGATATACAGCTGCCTCCCCCCTTCGTAAGTGCAGGTCCTAAATGAGCTTGTGTCTCTGTTCCCTCACCAAAATCCAGATTCTTTTGGGGAGTTACCATTACAGTAACCATACCAGGAAGTACTTAATTTATTAAGCTACTGCTTTTCTTAATCTCAGTGGAGATATTTACTGATAAACAGCTACCTACGCAGCATGTTCATGTCGTTCCTAAATGAGCTTTTATCTCTCTCCCCTCACCACAATCCAGATTCTTTTGGGGAGTTACCAGTACAGTATCCATACAAGGAAGTACTTAATTTAGTAAGCTACTGCTTTTCTTAATCTCAGTGGAGATATTTACTGATAAACAGCTATCTACGCTGCATGTTCATGTCGTTCCTAAATGAGATTTTATCTCTCTCCCCTCACCACAAATCAGATTCTGCTGAGGAGTTCCCAGTACATTATCCTTTCCCCTGTGTAATTACCTTAACAAGCCCCAGCTGTTTTTATTCTCAGAAGGTTGACTCCCTGATATACAGCTGCCTCCCCCTTCGTAAGTGCAGGTCCTAAATGAGCTTTTGTCTCTGTTCCCTCACCAAAATCCAGATTCTTTTGGGAGTTACCAGTAAAGTAACCATACCAGGAAGTACTTAATTTATTTTTATTTTGTTTTTTTTTACCAGGAAGTACTTAATTTATTAAGCTACTGCTTTTCTTAATCTCAGTGGAGATATTTACTGATAAACAGCTACGTACGCAGCATGTTCATGTCGTTCCTAAATGAGCTTTTATCTCTCTCCCCTCACCACAAATCAGATTCCTCTGAGGAGTTCCCAGTACATTATCCCTTTCCCTTGTGTAATTACCTTTAACAAGCTCCAGCTGTTTTTATTCTCAGAAGGTTTACTCCCTGATATACAGCTGCCTACCCCCTTCGTAAGTGCAGTTCCTAAATGAGCTTTTTTCTCTGATCCCTCACCACAATCCAGATTCTTTTGGGGAGTTACCAGTACAGGAACCATACCAGGAAGTACTTAATTTATTAAGCTACTGCTTTTCTTAATCTCAGTGGAGATATTTACTGATAAACAGCTACCTACGCAGCATGTTCATGTCGTTACTAATGAGCTTTTTTCTCTCTCCCCTCACCACAAATCAGATTCTTCTGAGGAGTTCCAGTACATTATCCTTTCCCCTTTGTAATTACCTTAACAAGCTCCAGCTGTTTTTATTCTCAGAAGGTTTACTCCCTGATATACAGCTGCCTAACCCCTTTCGTAAGTGCAGGTCCTAAATGAGCTTTTTTCTCTGTTCCCTCACCACAATCCAGATTCTTTTGGGGAGTTACCAGTACAGTAACCATACCAGGAAGTACTTAATTTATTAAGCTACTGCTTTTTCTTAATCTCAGTGGAGATATTTACTGATAAACAGCTACCTACGCAGCATGTTCGTGTCGTTCCTAAATGAGCTTTTATCTCTCTCCCCTCACCACAAATCAGATTCTTCTGAGGAGTTCCCAGTACATTATCCTTTCCCCTGTGTGATTACCTTAACAAGCTCCAGCTGTTTTTATTCTCAGAAGGTTTACTCCCAGATATACTGCTGCCTAACCCCTTCGTAAGTGCAGGTCCTAAATGAGCGTTTTTCTCTGTTCCCTCACCACAATCCAGATTCTTTTGGGGAGTAACCAGTACAGTAACCATACCAGGAAGTAATTTATTACGCTACTGCTTTTCTTAATCTCAGTGGAGATATTTACTGATAAACAGATACCTATGCAGCATGTTCATGTCGTTCCTAAATGAGCTTTTATCTCTCTCCCCTCACCACAAATCAGATTCTTCTGAGGAGTTCCCAGTACATTATCCTTTCTCCTGTGTAATTACCTTAACAAGCTCCAGCTGTTTTTATTCTAAGAAGTTTTACTCCCTGATATACAGCTGCCTAAGCCCTTCGTAAGTGCAGGTCCTAAATGAGCTTTTTTCTCTGTTCCCTCACCACAATCCAGATTCTTTTGGGGAGTTACCAGTACAGTAACCATACCAGGAAGTAATTAATTAATTAAGCTACTGCTTTTCTTAATCTCAGTGGAGATATTTACTGATAAACAGCTACCTACGCAGCATGTTCATGTCGTTCCTAAATGAGCTTTTATCTCTCTCCCCTCACCACAAATCAGATTCTTCTGAGGAGTTCCCAGTACATTATCCTTTCCCCTGTTTGATTACCTTAACAAGCTCCAGCTGTTTTTATTCTCACAAGGTTTACTCCCTGATATACAGCTGCCTACCCCCTTCGTTAGTGCAGGTCCTAACTGAGCTTTTTTCTCTGTTCCCTCATCACAATCCAGATTCCTTTGGGGAGTTACCAGTACAGTAACCATACCAGGAAGTACTTAATTTATTAAGCTACTGCTTTTTCTTAATCTCAGTGGAGATATTTACTGATAAACAGCTACGTACGCAGCATGTTCATGTCGTTCCTAAATGAGCTTTTATCTCTCTCCCCTCACCACAAATCAGATTCTTCTGAGGAGTTCCCAGTACATTATCCTTTCCCCTGTGTAATTACCTTAACAAGACCCAGCTGTTTTTATTCTCAGAAGGTTGACTCCCTGATATACAGCTGCCTCCCCCCTTCGTAAGTGCAGGTCCTAAATGAGCTTTTGTCTCTGTTCCCTCACCAAAATCCAGATTCTTTTGGGAGTTACCAGTAAAGTAACCATACCAGGAAGTACTTAATTTATTTTTATTTTTGTTTTTTTTTTACCAGGAAGTACTTAATTTATTAAGCTACTGCTTTTCTTAATCTCAGTGGAGATATTTACTGATAAACAGCTATCTACGCTGCATGTTCATGTCGTTCCTAAATGAGCTTTTATCTCTCTCCCCTCACCACAAATCAGATTCTGCTGAGGAGTTCCCAGTACATTATCCTTTCCCCTGTGTAATTACCTTAACAAGCCCCAGCTGTTTTTATTCTCAGAAGGTTTACTCCCTGATATACAGCTGCCTACCCCCTTCGTAAGTGCAGGTCCTTAATGAGCTTTTTTCTCTGTTCCCTCACCACAATCCAGATTCTTTTGGGGAGTTACCAGTAAAGTAACCATACCAGGAAGTACTTAATTTATTAAGCTACTGCTTTTATTAATCTCTGTGGAGATATTTACTGATAAACAGCTACCTACGCAGCATGTTCATGTCGTTCCTAAATGAGCTTTTATCTCTCTCCCCTCACCACAAATCAGATTCTTCTGAGGAGTTCCCAGTACATTATCCTTTCCCCTGTGTAATTACCTTAACAAGCTCCAGCTGTTTTTATTCTCAGAAGGTTTACTCCCTGATATACAGCTGCCTAAGCCCTTCGTAAGTGCAGGTCCTAAATGAGCTTTTTTCTCTGTTCCCTCACCACAATCCAGATTCTTTTGGGGAGTTACCAGTACAGTAACCATACCAGGAAGTAATTAATTAATTAAGCTACTGCTTTTCTTAATCTCAGTGGAGATATTTACTGATAAACAGCTACCTACGCAGCATGTTCATGTCGTTCCTAAATGAGCTTTTATCTCTCTCCCCTCACCACAATCCAGATTCTTTTGGGGATTTATCAGTACAGTATCAATACAAGGAAGTACTTAATTTAGTAAGCTACTGCTTTTCTTAATCTCAGTGGAGATATTTACTGATAAACAGCTATCTACGCTGCATGTTCATGTCGTTCCTAAATGAGCTTTTATCTCTCTCCCCTCACCACAAATCAGATTCTGCTGAGGAGTTCCCAGTACATTATCCTTTCCCCTGTGTAATTACCTTAACAAGCCCCAGCTGTTTTTATTCTCAGAAGGTTTACTCCCTGATATACAGCTGCCTACCCCATTCGTAAGTGCAGGTCCTTAATGAGCTTTTTTCTCTGTTCCCTCACCACAATCCAGATTCTTTTGGGGAGTTACCAGTAAAGTAACCATACCAGGAAGTACTTAATTTATTTTTATTTTTGTTTTTTTTACCAGGAAGTACTTAATTTATTAAGCTATTGCTTTTCTTAATCTCAGTGGAGATATTTACTGATGAACAGCTACGTACGAAGCATGTTCATGTCGTTCCTAAATGAGCTTTTATCTCTCTCCCCTCACCACAAATCAGATTCTTCTGAGGAGTTCCCAGTACATTATCCTTTCCCCTGTGTAATTACCTTAACAAGCTCCAGCTGTTTTTATTCTCAGAAGGTTTACTCCCTGATATACAGCTGCCTACCCCCTTCGTAAGTGCAGGTCCTTAATGAGCTTTTTTCTCTGTTCCCTTAGCACAATCCAGATTCTTTTGGGAGTTACCAGTAAAGTAACCATACCAGGAAGTACTTAATTTATTTTTATTTTTGTTTTTTTTTTACCAGGAAGTACTTAATTTATTAAGCTACTGCTTTTCTTAATCTCAGTGGAGATATTTATTGATAAACAGCTACGTACGCAGCATGTTCATGTCGTTCCTAAATGAGCTTTTATCTCTCTCCCCTCACCACAAATCAGATTCTTCTGAGGAGTTCCCAGTACATTATCCTTTCCCCTGTGTAATTACCTTAAAAAGCTCCAGCTGTTTTTATTCTCAGAAGGTTTACTCCGTGATATACAGCTGCCTACCCCCTTCGTAAGTGCAGGTCCTAAATGAGCTTTTTTCTCTGTTCCCTCACCACAATCCAAATTATTTGGGGAGTTTCCAGTACAGTAACCATACCAGGAAGTACTTAATTTATTAAGCTACTGCTTTTCTTAATCTCTGTGGAGATATTTACTGATAAACGGCTACCTACGCAGCATGTTCATGTCGTTCCTAAATGAGCTTTTATCTCTCTCCCCTCACCACAAATCAGATTCTTCTGAGGAGTTCCCAGTACATTATCCTTTCCCCTGTGTAATTACCTTAACAAGCTCCAGCTGTTTTTATTCTCAGAAGGTTTACTCCCTGATATACAGCTGCCTACCCCCTTCGTAAGTGCAGGTCCTAAATGAGCTTTTTTCTCTGTTCCCTCACCACAATCCAGATTCTTTTGGGGAGTTACCAGTACAGTAACCATACCAGGAAGTACTTAATTTATTAAGCTACTGCTTTTCTTAATCTCAGTGGAGATATTTACTTATAAACAGCTACCTACGCAGCATGTTCATGTCGTTCCTAAATGAGCTTTTATCTCTCTCCCCTCACCACAAATCAGATTCTTCTGAGGAGTTCTCAGTACATTGTCCTTTCCCCTGTGTAATTACCTTAGCAAGCTCCAGCTGTTTTTATTCTCAGAAGGTTTACTCCCTGATATACAGCTGCCTACCCCCTTCGTAAGTGCAGGTCCTAAATGAGCTTTTTTCTCTCTTCCCTCACCACAATCCAGATTCTTTTGGGGAGTTACCATTACAGTAACCATACCAGGAAGTACTTAATTTATTAAGCTACTGCTTTTCTTAATCTCAGTGGAGATATTATTGATAAACAGCTACCTACGCAGCATGTTCATGTCGTTCCTAAATGAGCTTTTATCTCTCTCCCCTCACCACAATCCAGATTCTTTTGGGGAGTTACCAGTACAGTATCCATACAAGGAAGTACTTAATTTAGTAAGCTACTGCTTTTCTTAATCTCAGTGGAGATATTTACTGATAAACAGCTATCTACGCTGCATGTTCATGTCGTTCCTAAATGAGATTTTATCTCTCTCCCCTCACCACAAATCAGATTCTGCTGAGGAGTTCCCAGTACATTATCCTTTCCCCTGTGTAATTACCTTAACAAGCCCCAGCTGTTTTTATTCTCAGAAGGTTTACTCCCTGATATACAGCTGCCTACCCCCTTGGTAAGTGCAGGTCCTTAATGAGCATTTTTCTCTGTTCCCTCACCACAATCCAGATTCTTTTGGGGAGTTACCAGTAAAGTAACCATACCAGGAAGTACTTAATTTATTTTTATTTTTGTTTTTTTTACCAGGAAGTACTTAATTTATTAAGATACTGCTTTTCTTAATCTCAGTGGAGATATTTACTTATAAACAGCGACCTACGCAGCATGTTTATGTCGTTCCTAAATGAGCTTTTATCTCTCTCCCCTCACCACAAATCAGATTCTTCTGAGGAGTTCCCAGTACACTATCCTTTCCCCTGTGTAATTACCTTAGCAAGCTCCAGCTGTTTTTATTCTCAGAAGGTTTACTCCCTGATATACAGCTGCCTACCCCCTTCGTAAGTGCAGGTCCTAAATGAGCTTTTTTCTCTGTTCCCTCACCACAATCCAGATTCTTTTTGGAGTTTCCAGTACAGTAACCATACCAGGAAGTACTTATTTTATTAAGCTACTGCTTTTCTTAATCTCAGTGGAGATATTTACTGATGAACAGCTACCTACGCAGCATGTTCATGTCGTTCCTAAATGAGCTTTTATCTCTCTCCCCTCACCACAAATCAGATTCTTCTGAGGAGTTCCCAGTACATTAACCTTTCCCTGTGTAATTACCTTTACAAGCTCCAGCTGTTTTTATTCTCAGAAGGGTTACTCCCTGATATACAGCTGCCTACCCCCTTCGTAAGTGCAGGTCCTAAATGAGCTTTATTATCTGTTCCCTCACCCCAATCCAGATTGTTTTGGGGAGTTACCAGTACAGTAACCATACAAGGAATTACTTAATTTATTAAGCTACTGCTTTTCTTAATCTCAGTGGGGATATTTACTGATAAACAGCTACGTACGCAGCATGTTCATGTCGTTCCTAAATGAGCTTTTATCTCTCTCCCCTCACCACAAATCAGATTCTTCTGAGGAGTTCCCAGTACATTATCCTTTCCCCTGTGTAATTACCTTAACAAGCTCCAGCTGTTTTTATTCTCAGAAGGTTTACTCCCTGATATACTGCGGCCTACCCCTCAGTAAGTGCAGGTCCTAAATGAGCTTTTTTCTCTGTTCCCTCACCACGATCCAGATTCTTTTGGGGAGTTACCAGTAGAGTAACCATACCAGGAAGTACTTAATTTAATAAGCTACTGCTTTTCATAATCTCAGTGGGGATATTTACTGATAAACAGCTACCTACGCAGCATGTTCATGTCGTTCCTAAATGAGCTTTTATTCTCTCTCCTCACCACAAATCAGATTCTTCTGAGGAGTTCCCAGTACATTATCCTTTCCCCTGTATAATTACCTTAACAATCTCCAGCTGTTTTTATTCTCAGAAGGTTTACTCCCTGATATACTGCTGCCTACCCCCTTCGTAAGTGCAGGTCCTAAATGAGCTTTTTTCTCTGTTCCCTCACCACAATCCAGATTCTTTTGGGGAGTTACCAGTACAGTATCCATACCAGGAAGTACTTAATTTATTAAGCTACTGCTTTTCTTAATCTCAGTGGAGATATTTACTGATAAACTGGTACCTACGCAGCATGTTCATGTCGTTCCTAAATGAGCTTTTATCTCTCTCCCCTCACCACAAATCAGATTCTTCTGAGGAGTTCCCAGTACATTATCCTTTCCCCTGTGTAATTACCTTAACAAGCTCCAGCTGTTTTTATTCTCAGAATGTTTACTCCCTGATATACAGCTGCCTACCCCCTTCGTAAGTGCAGGTCCTAAATGAGCTCTTTTCTCTCTTCCCTCACCACAATCCAGATTCTTTTGTGGAGTTACCAGTACAGTAACCATACCAGGAAGTACTTAATTTATTAAGCTACTGCTTTTCTTAATCTCAGTGGAGATATTTACTGATAAACAGCTACCTACGCAGCATGTTCATGTCGTTCCTAAATGAGCTTTTATCTCTCTCCCCTCACCTCAAATCAGATTCTCCTGAGGAGTTCCCAGTACCTTATCCTTTCCCCTGTGTAATTACCTTAACAAGATCCATCTGTTTTTATTCTCAGAAGGTTTACTCCCTGATATACAGCTGCCTACCCCCTTCGTAATTGCAGGTCCTAAATGAGCTTTTTTCTCTGTTCCCTCACCACAATCCTGATTCTTTTGGGGAGTTACCAGTACAGTAACCATACCAGGAAGTACTTAATTTATTAAGCTACTGCTTTCCTTAATCTCAGTGGAGATATTTACTGATAAACAGCTACCAACGCAGCATGTTCATGTCGTTCCTTAATGAGCTTTTTTCTCTGTTCCCTCACCATAATCCAGATTCTTTTGGGGAGTTACCAGTACAGTAACCATACCAGGAAGTACTTAATTTATTAAGCTACTGCTTTTCTTAATCTCAGTGGAGATATTTACTGATAAACAGCTACGTATGCAGCATGTACATGTCGTTCCTAAATGAGCTTTTATCTCTCTCCCCTCAACACAAATCAGATTCTTCTGAGGAGTTCCCAGTACATTATCCTTTCCCCTGTGTAATTTCCTTAACAAGTTCCAGCTGTTTTTATTCTCAGAAGCGATATTCCCTGATATACAGCTGCCTACCCCCTTCGTAAGTGCAGGTCCTAAATGAGCTTGTTTCTCTCTTCCCTCACCACAATCCAGATTCTTTTGGGGAGTTACCAGTACAGTAACCATACCAGGAAGTACTTAATTTATTAAGCTACTGCTTTTCTTAATCTCAGCGGACGTATTTACTGATAAACAGCTACCTAGGCAGCATGTTCATGTCGTTCCTAAATGAGCTTTTATCTCTCTCCCCTCACGACAAATCAGATTCTTCTGAGGAGTTCCCAGTACATTATCCTTTCCCCTGTGTAATTACCTTAACAAGCTCCAGCTGTTTGTATTCTCAGAAGGTTTACTCCCTGATATACAGCTGCCTAACCCCTTCGTAAGTGCAGGTCCTAAATGAGCTTTTTTCTCTATTCCCTTACCACAATCCAGATTCTTTTGGGGAGTTACCAGTACAGTAAATATACCAGGAAGTACTTAATTTATTAAGCTACTGCTTTTCTTAATCTCAGTGGAGATATTTACTGATAAACAGCTACCTACGCAGCAAGTTCATGTCGTTCTTAAATGAGCTTTTATCTCTCTCCCCTCACCACAATCCAGATTCTTTTGGGGAGTTACCAGTACAGTATCCATACAAGGAAGTACTTAAGTTATTAAGCTACTACTTTTCTTAATCTCAGTGGAGATATTTACTGATAAACAGCTACGTACGCAGCATGTTCATGTCGTTCCTAAATGAGCTTTTATCTCTATCCCCTCACCACAAATCAGATTCTTCTGAGGAGTTCCCAGTACATTATCCTTTCCCCTGTGTAATTACCTTAAGAAGCTCCAGCTGTTTTTATTCTCAGAAGGTTTACTCCCTGATATACAGCTGCCTACCCCCTTCGTAAGTGCAGGTCCTTAATGAGCTTTATTCTCTGTTCCCTCACCACAATCCAGATTCTTTTGGGGAGTTACCAGTACAGTAACCATACTAGGAAGTACTTAATTTATTTTTATTTTTATTTTTTTACCAGGAAGTACTTAATTTATTAAGCTACTGCTTTTCTTAATCTCAGTGGAGATATTTACTGATAAACAGCTACCTGCGCAGCATGTTCATGTCGTTCCTAAATGAGCTTTTATCTCTCTCCCCTCACCACAAGTCACATTCTTCTGAGGAGTTCCCAGTACATTATCCTTTCCCCTGTCTAATTACCTTAACAAGCTCCAGCTGTTTTTATTCTCAGAAGATTTACTCCCTGATATACAGCTGCCTACGCCCTTCGTAAGTGCAGGTCCTAAATGAGCTTTTTTCTCTGTTCCCTCACCACAATCCAGATTCTTTTTGGGAGTTACCAGTACAGTAACCATACCAGGAAGTACTTAATTTATTAAGCTACTGCTTTTCTTAATCTCAGTGGAGGTATGTACTGATAAACAGCTACGTACGCAGCATGTTCATGTCGTTCCTAAATGAGCTTTTATCTCTCTCCCCTCACCACAAATCAGATTCTTCTGAGGAGTCCCCAGTACATTATCTTTTCCCCTGTGTAATTACCTTAACAAGCTCCAGCTGTTTTTATTCTCAGAAGGTTTACTCCCTGATATACAGCTGCCTACCCCCTTCGTAAGTGCAGGTCCTAAATGAGCTTTTTTCTCTGTTCCCTCACCACAATCCAGATTCTTTTGGGGAGTTACCAGTACAGTAACCATACCAGGAAGTACTTAATTTATTAAGCTACTGCTTTTCTTAATCTCAGTGGAGATATTTACTGATAAACAGCTACCTACGCAGCATGTTCATTTCGTTCCTAAATGAGCTTTTATCTCTCTCCCCTCAGCACAAATCAGATTCTACTGAGGAGTTCCCAGTACATTATCCTTTCCCCTGTGTAATTACCTTAAGAAGCTCCAGCTGTTTTTATTCTCAGAAGGTTTACTCCCTGATATACAGCTGCCTACCCCCTTCGTAAGTGCAGGTCCTTAATGAGCTTTTTTCTCTGTTCCCTCACCAAAATCCAGATTCTTTTGGGGAGTTACCAGTAAAGTAACCATACTAGGAAGTACTTAATTTATTTTTATTTTTATTTTTTACCAGGAAGTACTTAATTTATTAAGCTACTGCTTTTCTTAATCTCAGTGGAGATATTTACTGATAAACAGCTACGTACACAGCATGTTCATGTCGTTCCTAAATGAGCTTTTATCTCTCTCCCCTCACCACAAGTCAGATTCTTCTGAGGAGTTCCCAGTACATTATCCTTTCCCCTGTCTAATTACCTTAACAAGCTCCAGCTGTTTTTATTCTCAGAAGTTTTACTCCCTGATATACAGCTGCCTACGCCCTTCCTTAGTGCAGGTCCTAAATGAGCTTTTTTCTCTGTTCCCTCACCACAATCCAGATTCTTTTTGGGTGTTACCAGTACAGTAACCATACCAGGAAGTACTTAATTTATTAAGCTACTGCTTTTCTTAATCTCAGTGGAGAAATTTACTGATAAACAGCTACCTACGCAGCATGTTCATGTCGTTCCTAAATGAGCTTTTATCTCTCTCCCCTCACCACAAATCAGATTCTTCTGAGGAGTTCCCACTACATTATCCTTTCCCCTGTGTAATTACCTTAAGAAGCTCCAGCTGTTTTTTTCTCATAAGGTTTACTCCCTGATATACAGCTGCCTACCCCCTTCGTAAGTGCAGGTCTTAAATGAGATTTTTTTCTCTGTTACCTCACCACAATCCAGATTCTTTTGGGGAGTTACCAGTACAGTAACCATACCAGGAAGTACTTAATTTATTAAGCTACTGCTTTTCTTAATCTCAGTGGAGATATTTACTGATAAACAACTACCTACGCAGCATGTTCATGTCGTTCATAAATGAGCTTTTATCTCTCTCCCCTCACCACAAATCAGATTCTCCTGAGGATTTCCCAGTACATTATCCTTTCCCCTGTGTAATTACCTTAACAAGCTCCAACTGTTTTTATTCTCAGATGGTTACTCCCTGATATACAGCTGCCTACCCCCTTCGTAAGTGCAGGACCTAAATGAGCTTGTTTCTCTGTTCCCTCACCACAATCCAGATTCTTTTGGGGAGTTACCAGTACAGTAACCATACCAGGAAGTACTTAATTTATTAAGCTACTGCTTTTCATAATCTCAGCGGACGTATTTACTGATAAACAGCTACCTAGGCAGCATGTTCATGTCGTTCCTAAATGAGCTTTTATCTCTCTCCCCTCACCACAAATCAGATTCTTCTGAGGAGTTCCCAGTACATTATCCTTTCCCCTGTGTAATTACCTTAACAAGCTCCAGATGTTTTTTTTCTCAGAAGGTTGACTCCCTGATATACAGCTGCCTACCCCCTTCGTAAGTGCAGGTCCTAAATGAGCTTTTGTCTCTGTTCCCTGACCAAAATCCAGATTCTTTTGGGGAGTTACCAGTACAGTAACCATAACAGGAAGTACTTAATTTATTAAGCTATTGCTTTTCTTAATCTCAGTGGAGATATTTACTGATAAACAGCTACCTACGCAGCATGTTCATGTCGTTCCTAAATGAGCTTTTATCTCTCTCCCCTCACCACAATCCAGATTCTTTTCGGGAGTTACCAGTACAGTATCCATACAAGGAAGTACTTAATTTATTAAGCTACTGCTTTTCTTAATCTCAGTGGAGATATTTACTGATAAACTGCTACCTACGCAGCATGTTCATGTCGTTCCTAAATGAGCTTTTATCTCTCTCCCCTCACCACAAATCAGATTCTTCTGAGGAGTTCCCAGTACATTATCCTTTCCTCTGTGTAATTACCTTAACAAGCTCCAGCTCTTTTTATTCTCATAAGGTTTACTCCCTGATATACAGCTGCCTACCCCCTTCGTAAGTGCAGGTCCTAAATGAGCTTTTTTCTCTATTCCCTCACCACAATCCAGATTCTTTTGGGGAGTTACCAGTACAGTAACCATACCAGGAAGTACTTAATTTATTAAGCTACTGCTTTTCTTAATCTCAGTGGAGATATTTACTGATAAACAGCTACCTACGCAGCATGTTCATGTCGTTCCTAAATGAGATTTATCTGTCTCCCCTCACCACAAATCAGATTCTTCTGAGGAGTTCCCAGTACATTATCCTTTCCCCTGTGTAATTACCTTAAGAAGCTCCAGCTGTTTTTATTCTCAGAAGGTTTACTCCCTGATATACAGCTGCCTACCCCCTTCGTAAGTGCAGGTCCTTAATGAGCTTTATTCTCTGTTCCCTCACCACAATCCAGATTCTTTTGGGGAGTTACCAGTAAAGTAACCATACTAGGAAGTACTTAATTTATTTTGATTTTTATTTTTTTACCAGGAAGTACTTAATTTATTAAGCTACTGCTTTTCTTAATCTCAGTGGAGATATTTACTGATAAACAGCTACCTGCGCAGCATGTTCATGTCGTTCCTAAATGAGCTTTTATCTCTCTCCCCTCACCACAAGTCACATTCTTCTGAGGAGTTCCCAGTACATTATCCTTTCCCCTGTCTAATTACCTTAACAAGCTCCAGCTGTTTTTATTCTCAGAAGATTTACTCCCTGATATACAGCTGCCTACGCCCTTCGTAAGTGCAGGTCCTAAATGAGCTTTTTTCTCTGTTCCCTCACCACAATCCAGATTCTTTTTGGGAGTTACCAGTACAGTAACCATACCAGGAATTACTTAATTTATTAAGCTACTGCTTTTCTTAATCTCAGTGGAGATATGTACTGATAAACAGCTACGTACGCAGCATGTTCATGTCGTTCCTAAATGAGCTTTTATCTCTCTCCCCTCACCACAAATCAGATTCTTCTGAGGAGTTCCCAGTACATTATCTTTTCCCCTGTGTAATTACCTTAACAAGCTCCAGCTGTTTTTATTCTCAGAAGGTTTACTCCCTGATATACAGCTGCCTACCCCCTTCGTAAGTGCAGGTCCTAAATGAGCTTTTTTCTCTGTTCCCTCACCACAATCCAGATTCTTTTGGGGAGTTACCAGTACAGTAACCATACCAGGAAGTACTTAATTTATTAAGCTACTGCTTTTCTTAATCTCAGTGGAGATATTTACTGATAAACAGCTACCTACGCAGCATGTTCATTTCGTTCCTAAATGAGCTTTTATCTCTCTCCCCTCAGCACAAATCAGATTCTACTGAGGAGTTCCCAGTACATTATCCTTTCCCCTGTGTAATTACCTTAAGAAGCTCCAGCTGTTTTTTTTCTCAGAAGGTTTACTCCAAAATATACAGCTGCCTACCCCCTTCGTAAGTGCAGGTCCTTAATGAGCTTTTTTCTCTGTTCCCTCACCAAAATCCAGATTCTTTTGGGGAGTTACCAGTAAAGTAACCATACTAGGAAGTACTTAATTTATTTTTATTTTTATTTTTTACCAGGAAGTACTTAATTTATTAAGCTACTGCTTTTCTTAATCTCAGTGGAGATATTTACTGATAAACAGCTACGTACACAGCATGTTCATGTCGTTCCTAAATGAGCTTTTATCTCTATCCCCTCACCACAAGTCAGATTCTTCTGAGGAGTTCCCAGTACATTATCCTTTCCCCTGTCTAATTACCTTAACAAGCTCCAGCTGTTTTTATTCTCAGAAGTTTTACTCCCTGATATACAGCTGCCTACGCCCTTCCTTAGTGCAGGTCCTAAATGAGCTTTTTTCTCTGTTCCCTCACCACAATCCAGATTCTTTTTGGGTGTTACCAGTACAGTAACCATACCAGGAAGTACTTAATTTATTAAGCTATTGCTTTTCTTAATCTCAGTGGAGATATTTACTGATAAACAGCTACCTAAACAGCATGTTCATGTCCTTCCTAAATGAGCTTTTTTCTCTGTTCCCTCACCACAATCCAGATTCTTTTGGGGAGTTACCATTACAGTAACCATACCAGGAAGTACTTAATTTATTAAGCTACTGCTTTTCTTAATCTCAGTGGAGATATTTACTGATAAACAGCTACGTACGCAGCATGTACATGTCGTTCCTAAATGAGCTTTTATCTCTCTCTCCTCACCCCAAATCAGATTCTTCTGAGGAGTTCCCAGTACAATATCCTTTCCCCTGTGTAATTACCTTAACAAGCTCCAGCTGTTTTTATTCTCAGAAGGTTTACTCCCTGATATACAGATGCCTACCCCCTTCGTAAGTGCAGGTCCTAAATGAGCTTTTTTCTCTGTTCCCTCACCACAATCCAGATTCTTTTGGGGAGTTACCAGTACAGTAACCATACCAGGAAGTACTTAATTTATTAAGCTACTGCTTTTCTTAATCTCAGTGGAGATATTTACTGATAAACAGCTACCTACGCAGCATGTTCATGTCGTTCCTAAATGAGCTTTTATCTCTCTCCCCTCACCACAAATCAGATTCTTCTCAGGAGTTCCCTGTATATTATCCTTTCCCCTGTGTAATTACCTTAACAAGCTCCAGCTGTTTTTATTCTCAGAAGGTTTACTCCCTGATATACAGCTGCCTACCCACTTCGTAAGTGCAGGTCCTAAATGAGTTTTTTCTCTATTCCCTCACCACAATCGAGGTTCCTTTCTGGAGTTACCAGTACAGTAACCATACCAGGAAGTACTTAATTTATTAAGCTACTGCTTTTCTTAATCTCAGTGGAGATATTTACTGATAAACAGCTACCTACGCAGCATGTTCATGTCGTTCCTAAATGAGCTTTTATCTCTCTCCCCTCACCACAAATCAGATTCTTCTGAGGAGTTCCCAGTACATTATCCTTTCCCCTGTGTAATTACCTTAACAAGCTCCAGCTGTTTTTATTCTCAGAAGGTTTACTCCCTGATATACAGCTGCCTACCCACTTCGTAAGTGCAGGTCCTAAATGAGTTTTTTCTCTATTCCCTCACCACAATCCAGGTTCCTTTCTGGAGTTACCAGTACAGTAACCATACCAGGAAGTACTTAATTTATTAAGCTACTGCTTTTCTTAATCTCAGTGGAGATATTTACTGATAAACAGCTACCTACGCAGCATGTTCATGTCGTTCCTAAATGAGCTTTTATCTCTCTCCCCTCACCACAAATCAGATTCTTCTGAGGAGTTCCCAGTACATTATCCTTTCCCCTGTGTAATTACGTTAACAAGCTCCAGCTGTTTTTATTCTCAGAAGGATTACACCCTGATATACAGCTGCCTACCCCCTTCGTAAGTGCAGGTCTTAAATGAGCATTTTTCTCTGTTCCCTCAGCACAATCCAGATTCTTTTGGGGAGTTACCAGTACAGTAACCATACCAGGGAGTACTTAGTTTATTAAGCTACTGCTTTTCTTAATCTCAGTGGAGATATTTACTGATAAACAGCTACCTACGCAGCATGTTCATGTCGTTCCTAAATGAGCTTTTATCTCTCTCCCCTCACCACAAATCAGATTCTTCTGAGGAGTTCCCAGTACATTATCCTTTCCCCTGTGTAATTACCTTAACAAGCTCCAGCTGTTTTTATTCTCAGAAGGTTTACTCCCTGATATACAGCTGCCTACCCCCTTCGTAAGTGCAGGTCCTAAATGAGCTTTTTTCTCTGTTCCCTCAGCACAATCCAGATTCTTTTGGGGAGTTAATAGTACAGTAACCATACCAGGAAGTACTTAGTTTCTTAAGCTACTGCTTTTCTTAATCTCAGTGGAGATATTTACTCATAAACAGCTACCTACGCAGCAGGTTCATGTCGTTCCTAAATGAGCTTTTATCTCTCTCCCCTCACCACAAATCAGATTCTTCTAAATTGTTCCCAGTACATTATCCGTTCCCCTGTGTAATTACCTTAACAAGCTCCAGCTGTTTTTATTCTCAGAAGGTTTACTCCCTGATATACAGCTGCCTACCCCCTTCGTAAGTGCAGGTCCTAAATGAGCTTTTTTCTCTGTTCCCTCACCACAATCCCGATTCTTTTGGGGAGTTACCAGTACAGTAACCATACCAGGAAGTATTTAATTTATTAAGCTACTGCTTTTCTTAATCTCAGAGGAGATATTTCCTGATAAACAGCTACCTACGCAGCATGTTCATGTCGTTCCTAAATGAGCTTTTATCTCTCTCCCCTCACCACAAATCAGATTCTTCTGAGGAGTTCCCAGTACATTATCCTTTCCCCTGTGTAATTACCTTAACAAGCTCCAGCTGTTTTTATTCTCAGAAGGTTTACTCCCTGATATACAGCTGCCTACCCCCTTCGTAAGTGCAGGTCCTAAATGAGCTTTTTTCTCTGTTCCCTCACCACAATCCAGATTCTTTTGGGGAGTTACCAGTACATTAACCATACCAGGAAGTACTTAATTTATTAAGCTACTGCTTTTCTTAATCTCAGTCGAGATATTTAGTGATAAACAGCTACGTATGCAGCATGTTCATGTCGTTCCTAAATGAGCTTTTATCTCTCTCCCCTCACCACAAATCAGATTCTTCTGAGGAGTTCCCAGTACATTATCCTTTCCCCTGTGTAATTACCTTAACAAGCTCCAGCTGTTTTTATTCTCAGAAGGTTTACTCCCTGATATACCGCTGCCTACCCCCTTGGAAAGTGCAGGTCCTAAATGAGCTTTTTTCTCTGTTCCCTCAGCACAATCCAGATTCTTTTGGGGAGTTACCAGTACAGTAACCATACCAGGAAGTACTTAGTTTATTAAGCTACTGCTTTTCTTAATCTCAGTGGAGATATTTACTGATAAACAGCTACCTACGCAGCATGTTCATGTCGTTCTTATATGAGCTTTTATCTCTCTCACCTCACCACAAATCAGATTCTTCTGAGGAGTTCCCAGTACATTATCCTTTCCCCTGTGTAATTACCTTAACAAGCTGCAGCTGTTTTTATTCTCAGAAGGTTTACTCCCTGATATACAGCTGCCTACCCCCTTCGTAAGTGCAGGTCCTAAATGAGCTTTTTTCTCTGTTCCCTCAGCACAATCCAGATTCTTTTGGGGAGTTACCAGTACAGTAACCATACCAGGAAGTACTTAGTTTATTAAGCTACTGCTTTTCTTAATCTCAGTGGAGATATTTACTGATAAACAGCTTCCTACACAGCATGTTCATGTCGTTCCTAAATGAGCTTTTATCTCTCTCCCCTCACCACAAATCAGATTCTTCTGAATTGTTCCCAGTACATTATCCGTTCCCCTGTGTAATTACCTTAACAAGCTCCAGCTGTTTTTATTCTCAGAAGGTTTACTCCCTGATATACAGCTGCCTACCCCCTTCGTAAGTGCAGGTCCTAAATGAGCTTTTTTCTCTGTTCCTTCACAACAATCCCGATTCTTTTGGGGAGTTACCAGTACAGTAACCATACCAGGAAGTACTTAATTTATTAAGCTACTGCTTTTCTTAATCTCAGTGGAGATATTTACTGATAAACAGCTACCTACGCAGCATGTTCATGTCGTTCCTAAATGAGCTTTTATCTCTCTCCCCTCACCACAAATCAGATTCTTCTGAGGAGTTCCCAGTACATTATCCTTTCCCCTGTGTAATTACCTTAACAAGCTCCAGCTGTTTTTATTCTCAGAAGGTTTACTCCCTGATATACAGCTGCCTACCCCCATTGTAAGTGCAAGTCTTAAATGAGCTTTTTTCTCTGTTCCCTCACCACAATCCAGATTCTTTTGGGGAGTTACCAGTACAGTAACCATACCAGGAAGTGATTAATTTATTAAGCTACTGCTTTTCTTAATCTCAGTTGAGATATTTACTGATAAACAGCTACCTACGCAGCATGTTCATGTCGTTCCTAAATGAGCTTTTATCTCTCTCCCCTCACCACAAATCAGATTCTTCTGAGGAGTTCCCAGTACATTATCCTTTCCCCTGTGTAATTACCTTAACAAGCTCCAGCTGTTTTTATTCTCAGAAGGTTTACTCCCTGATATACCGCTGCCTACCCCCTTCGAAAGTGCAGGTCCTAAATGAGCTTTTTTCTCTGTTCCCTCATCACAATCCAGATTCTTTTGGGGAGTTACCAGTACAGTAACCATACCAGGAAGTACTTAGTTTATTAAGCTACTGCTTTTCTTAATCTCAGTGGAGATATTTACTGATAAACAGCTACCTACGCAGCATGTTCATGTCGTTCCTAAATGAGCTTTTATCTCTCTCCCCTCACCACAAATCAGATTCTTCTGAATTGTTCCCAGTACATTATCCGTTCCCCTGTGTAATTACCTTAACAAGCTCCAGCTGTTTTTATTCTCAGAAGGTTTACTCCCTGATATACTGCTGCCTACCCCCTTCGTAAGTGCAGGTCCTAAATGAGCTTTTTTCTCTGTTCCCTCACCACAATCCCGATTCTTTTGGGGAGTTACCAGTACAGTAACCATACCAGGAAGTACTTAATTTATTAAGCTACTGCTTTTCTTAATCTCAGTGGAGATATTTACTGATAAACAGCTACCTACGCAGCATGTTCATGTCGTACCTAAATGAGCTTTTATCTCTCTCCCCTCACCACAAATCAGATTCTTCTGGGGAGTTCCCAGTACATTATCCTTTCCCCTGTGTAATTACCTTAACAAGCTCCAGCTGTTTTTATTCTCAGAAGGTTTACTCCCTGATATACAGCTGCCTACCCCCATTGTAAGTGCAGGTCCTAAATGAGGTTTTTTCTCTGTTCCCTCACCACAATCCAGATTCTTTTGGGGAGTTACCAGTACAGTAACCATACCAGGAAGTAATTAATTTATTAAGCTACTGCTTTTCTTAATCTCAGTGGAGATATTTACTGATAAACAGCTACCTACGCAGCATGTTCATGTCGTTCCTAAATGAGCCTTTATCTCTCTCCCCTCACCACAAATCAGATTCTTCTGAGGAGTTCCCAGTACATTATCCTTTCCCCTGTGTAATTACCTTAACAAGCTCCAGCTGTTTTTATTCTCAGAAGGTTTACTCCCTGATATACAGATGCCTACCCCCTTCGTAAGTGCAGGTCCTAAATGAGCTTTTCTCTCTGTTCCCTCACCACAATCCTGATTTTTGGAGAGTTACCAGTACAGTATCCATAGCAGGAAGTACTTTATTTATTAGGCTACTGCTTTTCTTAATCTCAGTGGAGATATTTATTGATAAACAGCTACCTACGCAGCATGTTCATGTCGTTCCTAAATGAGATTTTATCTCTCTCCCCTCACCACAAATCAGATTCTTCTGAGGAGTTCCCAGTACATTATCCTTTCCCCTGTGTAATTACCTTAACAAGCTCCAGCTGTTTTTATTCTCAGAAGGTTTACTCCCTGATATACTGCTGCCTACCCCCTTCTTAAGTGCAGGTCCTAAATGAGCTTTTTTCTCTGTTCCCTCACCACAATCCAGATTCTTTTGGGGAGTTACCAGTACAGTAACCATACCAGGAAGTACTTAATTTATTAAGCTACTGCTTTTCTTAATCTCAGAGGAGATATTTACTGATAAACAGCTACCTACGCAGCATGTTCATGTCGTTCCTAAATGAGCTTTTATCTCTCTCCCCTCACCACAAATCAGATTCTTCTGAGGAGTTCCCAGTACATTATCCTTTCCCCTGTGTAATTTCCTTAACAAGCTCCAGCTGTTTTTATTCTCAGAAGGTTTACTCCCTGATATACAGCTGCCTACCCCCATTGTAAGTGCAAGTCCTAAATGAGCTTTTTTCTCTGTTCCCTCACCACAATCCAGATTCTTTTGGGGAGTTACCAGTACAGTAACCATACCAGGAAGTAATTAATTTATTAAGCTACTGCTTTTCTTAATCTCAGTTGAGATATTTACTGATAAACAGCTACCTACGCAGCATGTTCATGTCGTTCTTAAATGAGCTTTTATCTCTCTCCCCTCACCACAAATCAGATTCTTCTGAGGAGTTCCCAGTACATTATCCTTTCCCCTGTGTAATTACCTTAACAAGCTCCAGCTGTTTTTATTCTCAGAAGGTTTACTCCCTGATATACCGCTGCCTACCCCCTTCGAAAGTGCAGGTCCTAAATGAGCTTTTTTCTCTGTTCCCTCATCACAATCCAGATTCTTTTGGGGAGTTACCAGTACAGTAACCATACCAGGAAGTACTTAGTTTATTAAGCTACTGCTTTTCTTAATCTCAGTGGAGATATTTACTGATAAACAGCTACATACGCAGCATGTTCATGTCGTTCCTAAATGAGCTTTTATCTCTCTCCCCTCACCACAAATCAGATTCTTCTGAGGAGTTCCCAGTACATTATCCTTTCCCCTGTGTAATTACCTTAACAAGCTGCAGCTGTTTTTATTCTCAGAAGGTTTACTCCCTGATATACAGCTGTCTACCCCCTTCGTAAGTGCAGGTCCTAAATGACCATTTTTCTCTGTTCCCTCAGCACAATCCATATTCTTCTGGGGAGTTACCAGTACAGTAACCATACCAGGAAGTACTTACTTAATTAAGCAACTCCTTTTCTTAATCTCAGTGGAGATATTTACTGATAAACAGCTACCTACGCAGCATGTTCATGTCGTTCCTAAATGAGCTTTTATCTCTCTCCCCTCACCACAAATCAGATTCTTCTGAATTGTTCCCAGTACATTATCCGTTCCCCTGTGTAATTACCTTAACAAGCTCCAGCTGTTTTTATTCTCAGAAGGTTTACTCCCTGATATACAGCTGCCTACCCCCTTCGTAAGTGCAGGTCCTAAATGAGCTTTTTTCTCTGTTCCCTCACCACAATCCCGATTCTTTTGGGGAGTTACCAGTACAGTAACCATACCAGGAAGTACTTAATTTATTAAGCTACTGCTTTTCTTAATCTCAGTGGAGATATTTACTGATAAACAGCTACCTACGCAGCATGTTCATGTCGTTCCTAAATGAGCTTTTATCTCTCTCCCCTCACGACAAATCAGATTCTTCTGAGGAGTTCCCAGTACATTATCCTTTCCCCTGTGTAATTACCTTAACAAGCTCCAGCTGTTTTTATTCTCAGAAGGTTTACTCCCTGATATACAGCTGCCTACCCCCATTGTAAGTGCAGGTCCTAAATGAGCTTTTTTCTCTGTTCCCTCACCACAATCCAGATTCTTTTGGGTAGTTACCAGTACAGTAACCATACCAGGAAGTAATTAATTTATTAAGCTACTGCTTTTCTTAATCTCAGTGGAGATATTTACTGATAAACAGCTACCTACGCAGCATGTTCATGTCGTTCCTAAATGAGCTTTTATCTCTCTCCCCTCACCACAAACCAGATTCTTCTGAGGAGTTCCCAGTACATTATCCTTTCCCCTGTGTAATTACCTTAACAAGCTCCAGCTGTTTTTATTCTCAGAAGGTTTACTCCCTGATATACAGATGCCTACCCCCTTCGTAAGTGCAGGTCCTAAATGAGCTTTTCTCTCTGTTCCCTCACCACAATCCTGATTCTTTGGAGAGTTACCAGTACAGTATCCATAGCAGGAAGTACTTTATTTATTAAGCTACTGCTTTTCTTAATCTCAGTGGAGATATTTACTGATAAACTGCTACCTACGCAGCATGTTCATGTCGTTCCTAAATGAGCTTTTATCTCTCTCCCCTCACCACAAATCAGATTCTTCTGAGGAGTTCCCAGTACATTATCCTTTCCCCTGTGTAATTACCTTAACAAGCTCCAGCTGTTTTTATTCTCAGAAGGTTTACTCCCTGATATACAGCTGCCTACCCCCTTCTTAAGTGCAGGTCCTAAATGAGCTTTTTTCTCTGTTCCCTCACCACAATCCAGATTCTTTTGGGGAGTTACCAGTACAGTAACCATACCAGGAAGTACTTAATTTATTAAGCTACTGCTTTTCTTAATCTCAGAGGAGATATTTACTGATAAACAGCTACCTACGCAGCATGTTCATGTCGTTCCTAAATGAGCTTTTATCTCTCTCCCCTCACCACAAATCAGATTCTTCTGAGGAGTTCCCAGTACATTATCCTTTCCCCTGTGTAATTACCTTAACAAGCTCCAGCTGTTTTTATTCTCAGAAGGTTTACTCCCTGATATACAGCTGCCTACCCCCTTCGTAAGTGCAGGTCCTAAATGAGCTTTTTTCTCTGTTCCCTCACCACAATCCAGATTCTTTTGGGGAGTTACCAGTACAGTATCCATACCAGGAAGTACTTAATTTATTAAGCTACTGCTTTTCTTAATCTCAGTGGAGATATTTACTGATAAACAGCTACATACCCAGAATGTTCATGTCGTTCCTAAATGAGCTTTTATCTCTCTCCCTCACCACAAATCAGATTCTTCTGAGGAGTTCCTAGTACATTTTCCTTTCCCCTGTGTAATTACCTTAACACGCTCCAGCTGTTTTTATTTTCAAAAGGTTTACTCCCTGATATACAGCTGCCTACCCCCTTCGTAAGGGCAGGTCCTAAATGAGCTTTTTTCTCTGTTCCCTCACCACATCCAGATTCTTTTTGGGAGTTACCAGTACAGTAACCATACAAGGAAGTACTTAATTTATTAAGCTACTGCTTTTCTTAATCTCAGTGGAGATATTTACTGATAAACAGCTACCTACGCAGCATGTTCATGTCGTTCCTAAATGAGCTTTTATCTCTCTCCCCTCACCACAAATCAGATTCTTCTGAGGAGTTCCCAGTACATTATCCTTTCCCCTGTGTAATTACCTTAACAAGCTCCAGCTGTTTTTATTCTCAGAAGGTTTACTCCCTGATATACAGCTGCCTACCCCCTTCGTAAGTGCAGGTCCTAAATGAGCTTTTTTCTCTGTTCCCTCACCACAATCCAGATTCTTTTGGGGAGTTACCAGTACAGGAACCATACCAGGAAGTACTTAATTTATTAAGCTACTGCTTTTCTTAATCTCAGTGGAGATATTTACTGATAAACAGCTACCTACGCAGCATGTTCATGTCGTTCCTAAATGAGCTTTTATCTCTCTCCCCTCACCACAAATCAGATTCTTCTGAGGAGTTCCCAGTACATTATCCTTTCCCCTGTGTAATTACCTTAACGAGCTCCAGCTGTTTTTATTCTCAGAAGGTTTACTTCCTGATATACAGCTGCCTACCCCCTTCGTAAGTGCAGGTCCTAAATGAGCTTTTTCTCTGTTCCCTCACCACAATCCGGATTCTTTTGGGGAGTTACCAGTACAGTAACCATACCAGGAAGTACTTAATTTATTAAGCTACAGCTTTTCTTAATCTCAGTGGAGATATTTACTGATAAACAGCTACCTACGCAGCTAGTTCATGTCTTTCCTAAATGAGCTTTTATCTCTCTCCCCTCACCTCAAATCAGATTCTTCTGAGAAGTTCCCAGTACATTATCCTTTCCCCTTGTAATTACCTTAACAAGCTCCAGCTGTTTTTATTCTCAGAAGGTTTACTCCATGATATACAGCTGCCTACCCCCTTCGTGTGCAGGTTCCTAAATGAGCTTTTTTCTCTGTTCCCTCACCACAATCAGATTCTTTTGGGGAGTTACCAGTACAGGAACCATACCAGGAAGTACTTAATTTATTAAGCTACTGCTTTTCTTAATCTCAGTGGAGATATTTACTGATAAACAGCTACCTACGCAGCATGTTCATGTCTTTCATAAATGAGCTTTTATCTCTCTCCCCTCACCACAAATCAGATTCTTCTGAGGAGTTCCCAGTACATTATCCTTTCCCCGGTATAATTACCTTAACAAGCTCCAGCTGTTTTTATTCTCAGAAGGTTTACTCCCTGATATACAGCTGCCTACCCCCTTCGTAAGTGCAGGTTCTAAATGAGCTTTTTTCTCTCCCTCACCACAATCAGATTCTTTTGGGGAGTTACCAGTACATTAACCATACCAGGAAGTACTTAATTTATTAAGCTACTGCTTTTCTTATCTCAGTGGAGATATTTACTGATAAACAGCTACCTACGCAGCATGTTCATGTCGTTCCTAAATGAGCTTTTATCTCTCTCCCCTCACCACAAATCAGATTCTTCTGAGGAGTTACCAGTACATTATCCTTTCCCCGGTGTAATTACCTTAACAAGCTCCAGCTGTTTTTTATTCTCAGAAGGTTTACTCCCTGATATACAGCTGCCTACCCCCTTTCGTGTGCAGGTCCTAAATGAGCTTTTTTCTCTGTTCCCTCACCACAATCCAGATTCTTTTGGGAGTTACCAGTACAGTAACCATACCAGGAAGTACTTAATTTATTAAGCTACTGCTTTTCTTAATCTCAGTGGAGATATTTACTGATAAACAGCTACCTACGCAGCATGTTCATGTCGTTCCTAAATGGGCTTTTATCTCTCTCCCCTCACCACAAATCAGATTCTTCTGAGTTCCAGTACATTATCCTTTCCCCTGTGTAATTACTTAACAAGCTCCAGCTGTTTTTATTCTCAGAGGGTTTACTCCCTGATATACAGCTGCCTACCCCCTTCGTAGTGCGTCCTAAATGAGCTTTTTTCTCTGTTCCCTCACCACATCCAGATTCTTTTGGGGAGTTACCAGTACATTAACCATACCAGGAAGTACTTAATTTATTAAGCTACTACTTTTAATCTCAGTGGAGATATTTACTGATAAACAGCTACCTACGCAGCATGTTCATGTCTTTCCTAAATGAGCTTTTATCTCTCTCCCCTCACCACAAATCAGATTCTTCTGAGGAGTTCCCAGTACATTATCCTTTCCCCTGTGTAATTACCTTAACAAGCTCCAGCTGTTTTTATTCTCAGAAGGTTTACTCCCTGATATACAGCTGCCTACCCCCTTCGTAAGTGCAGGTTCCTAAATGAGCTTTTTCTCTCTCCCTCACCACAATCAGATTCTTTTGGGGAGTTACCAGTACATTAACCATACCAGGAAGTACTTAATTTATTAAGCTACTGCTTTTCTTAATCTCAGTGGAGATATTTACTGATAAACAGCTACCTACGCAGCATGTTCATGTCTTTCCTAAATGAGCTTTTATCTCTCTCCCCTCACCACAAATCAGATTCTTCTGAGGAGTTACCCAGTACATTATCCTTTCCCCGGTGTAATTACCTTAACAAGCTAGCTGTTTTTATTCTCAGAAGGTTTACTCCCTGATATACAGCTGCCTACCAGCCTTCGTAAGTCAGGTTCCTAAATGAGCTTTTTTCTCTGTTCCCTCACCACAATCCAGATTCTTTGGGAGTTACCAGTACATAACCTACCGGTAAGTACTTAATTTAAAGCTACTGCTTTTCTTAATCTCAGTGGAGATATTTACTGATAAACAGCTACCTACCAGCATGTTCATGTCGTTCCTAAATGAGCTTTTATCTCTCTCCCTCACCACAAATCCAGATTCTTCTGGGGAGTTCCAGTACATTATCCTTTCCCCTGTGTAAGTTACTTAACAAGCTCCAGCTGTTTTTATTCTCAGAGGGTTTTCCCTGATATACAGCTGCCTACCCATTCGTAAGTCGGTCCTAAATGAGCTTTTTTCTCTGTTCCCTCACCACAATCCAGATTCTTTTGGGAGTTACCAGTACAGTAACCATACCAGGAAGTACTTAATTTAAAGCTACTGCTTTTCTTATCTCAGTGGAGATATTTACTGATAAACAGCTACCTACGCAGCATGTAAGTCAGTTCCTAAATGAGCTTTTATCTCTCTCCCCTCACCACAAATCAGATTCTTCTGAATTGTTCCCAGTACATTATCCGTACCCCTGTGTAATTACCTTATCAAGCTACTGCTTTTCTTAATTCTCAGTGGAGATATTTACTGATAACAGCTGCCTACCCCCTGTTCATGTCGTTCCTAAATGAGCTTTTATTCTCTGTTCCCTCACCACAAATCCAGATTCTTCTGGGGAGTTCCCAGTACAGTATCCTTTCCCCTGTGTAATTACCTTAACAAGCTCCAGCTGCTTTTCTTAATCTCAGAAGGTTTACTGATAACAGCTGCCTACCCCCTTCGTATGTCGGTCCTAAATGAGCTTTTTTCTCTGTTCCCCTCACCACAATCCAGATTCTTTTGGGGAGTTACCAGTACAGTATCCATACAGGAAGTACTTAATTTATTAAGCTACTGCTTTTCTTAATCTCAGTGGAGATATTTACTGATAAACAGCTACCTACGCAGCATGTTCATGTCGTTCCTAAATGAGCTTTTATCTCTCTCCCTCACCACAAATCAGATTCTTCTGAGGAGTTCCCAGTACATTATCCTTTCCCCTGTGTAATTACCTTAACAAGCTCCAGCTTTTTTTATTCTCAGAAGGATTACTCCCTGATTTACAGCTGGCTACACCCTTCGTAGTGCAGGTCCTAAATGAGCTTATTTCTCTGTTCCCTCACCACAATCCAGATTCTTTTGGGGAGTTACCAGTACAGTAACCATACCAGGAAGTACTTAATTTATTAAGCTACTGCTTTTCTTAATCTCAGTGGAGATATTTACTGATAAACAGCTACCTACGCAGCATGTTCATGTCGTTCCTAAATGAGCTTTTATCTCTCTCCCTCACCACAAATCAGATTCTTCTGAGGAGTTCCCAGTACATTATCCTTTCCCCTGTGTAATTACCTTAACAAGCTCCAGCTGTTTTATTCTCAGAAGGTTTACTCCCTGATATACAGATGCCTACCCCCTTCGTAAGTGCAGGTCCTAAATGAGCTTTTTTCTCTGTTCCCTCACCACAATCCAGATTCTTTTGGGGAGTTCCAGTACAGTAACATACCAGGAAGTACTTAATTTATTAAGCTACTGCTTTTCTTAATCTCAGTGGAGATATTTACTGATAAACAGCTACCTACGCAGCATGTTCATGTCGTTCCTAAATGAGCTTTTATCTCTCTCCCCTCACCACAAATCAGATTCTTCTGAGGAGTTCCCAGTACATTATCCTTTCCCCTGTGTAATTACCTTAACAAGCTCCAGCTGTTTTTATTCTCAGAAGGTTTACTCCCTGATATACAGCTGCCTACCCCCTTCGTAAGTGCAGGTCTAAATGAGCTTTTTTCTCTGTTCCCTCACCACAATCCAGATTCTTTTGGGGAGTTACCAGTACAGTAACCATACCAGGAAGTACTTAATTTATTAAGCTACTGCTTTTCTTAATCTCAGTGGAGATATTTACTGATAAACAGCTACCTATGCAGCATGTTCATGTCGTTCCTAAATGAGCTTTTATCTCTCTCCCCTCACCACAAATCAGATTCTTCTGAGGAGTTCCCAGTACATTATCCTTTCCCCTGTGTAATTACCTTAACAAGCTCCAGCTGTTTTTATTCTCAGAAGGTTTACTCCCTGATATACAGCTGCTACCCCCTTCGTAAGTGCAGGTCCTAAATGAGCTTTTTTCTCTGTTCCCTCACCACAATCCAGATTCTTTTGGGGAGTTACCAGTACAGTAACCATACCAGGAAGTACTTAATTTATTAAGCTACTGCTTTTCTTAATCTCAGTGGAGATATTTACTGATAAACAGCTACCTACGCAGCATGTTCATGTCGTTCCTAAATGAGCTTTTATCTCTCTTCCCTCACCACAAATCAGATTCTTCTGAGGAGTTCCCAGTACATTATCCTTTCCCCTGTGTAATTACCTTAACAAGCTCCAGCTGTTTTTATTCTCAGAAGGTTTACTCCCTGATATACAGCTGCCTACCCCCTTCGTAAGTGCAGGTCCTAAATGAGATTTTTTTCTCTGTTCCCTCACCACAATCCAGATTCTTTTGGGGAGTTACCAGTACAGTAACCATACCAGGAAGTACTTAATTTATTAAGCTACTGCTTTTCTTTATCTCAGTGGAGATATTTACTGATAAACAGCTAGGTACGCAGCATGTACATGTCGTTCCTAAATGAGCTTTTATCTCTCTCCCCTCTCCACAAATCAGATTCTTCTGAGGAGTTCCCACTACATTATCCTTTCCTCTGTGTAATTACCTTAACAAGCTCCAGCTGTTTTTATTCTCAGAAGGTTTACTCCCTGATATACAGCTGCCTACCCCCTTCGTAAGTGCAGGTCCTAAATGAGCTTTTTTCTCTGTTCCCTCACCACAATCCCGATTCTTTTGGGGAGTTACCAGTACAGTAACCATACCAGGAAGTACTTAATTTATTAAGCTACTGCTTTTCTTAATCTCAGTGGAGATATTTACTGATAAACAGCTACCTACGCAGCATGTTCATGTCGTTCCTAAATGAGCTTTTATCTCTCTCCCCTCACCACAAATCAGATTCTTCTGAGGAGTTCCCAGTACATTATCCTTTCCCCTGTGTAATTACCTTAACAAGCTCCAGCTGTTTTTATTCTCAGAAGGTTTACTCCCTGATATACAGCTGCCTACCCCCTTCGTAAGTGCAGGTCCTAAATGAGCTTTTTTCTCTGTTCCCTCACCACAATCCAGATTCTTTTGGGGAGTTACCAGTACAGTAACCATACCAGGAAGTACTTAATTTATTAAGCTACTGCTTTTCTTAATCTCAGTGGAGATATTTACTGATAAACAGCTACCTACGCAGCATGTTCATGTCGTTCCTAAATGAGCTTTTATCTCTCTCCCCTCACCACAAACCAGATTCTTCTGAGGAGTTCCCAGTACATTATCCTTTCCCCTGTGTAATTACCTTAACAAGCTCCAGCTGTTTTTATTCTCAGAAGGTTTACTCCCTGATATACAGCTGCCTACCCCCTTCGTAAGTGCAGGTCCTAAATGAGCTTTTTCTCTGTTCCCTCACCACAATCCAGATTCTTTTGGAGAGTTACCAGTACAGTAACCATACCAGGAAGTACTTAATTTATTAAGCTACTGCTTTTCTTAATCTCAGTGGAGATATTTACTGATAAACAGCTACCTATGCAGCATGTTCATGTCGTTCCTAAATGAGCTTTTATCTCTCTCCCCTCACCACAAATCAGATTCTTCTGAGGAGTTCCCAGTACATTATCCTTTCCCCTGTGTAATTACCTTAACAAGCTCCAGCTGTTTTTATTCTCAGAAGGTTTACTCCCTGATATACAGCTGCCTACCCCCTTCGTAAGTGCAGGTCCTAAATGAGCTTTTTTCTCTGTTCCCTCACCACAATCCAGATTCTTTTGGGGAGTACCAGTACAGTAACATACCAGGAAGTACTTAATTTATTAAGCTACTGCTTTTCTTAATCTCAGTGGAGATATTTACTGATAAACAGCTACCTACGCAGCATGTTCATGTCGTTCCTAAATGAGCTTTTATCTCTCTCCCCTCACCACAAATCAGATTCTTCTGAGGAGTTCCCAGTACATTATCCTTTCCCCTGTGTAATTACCTTAACAAGCTCCAGCTGTTTTTATTCTCAGAAGGTTTACTCCCTGATATACAGCTGCCTACCCCCTTCGTAAGTGCAGGTCCTAAATGAGCTTTTTTCTCTGTTCCCTCACCACAATCCAGATTCTTTTGGGGAGTTACCAGTACAGTAACCATACCAGGAAGTACTTAATTTATTAAGCTACTGCTTTTCTTAATCTCAGTGGAGATATTTACTGATAAACAGCTACATGCAGCATGTTCATGTCGTTCCTAAATGAGCTTTTATCTCTCTCCCTCACCACAAATCAGATTCTTCTGAGGAGTTCCCAGTACATTATCCTTTCCCCTGTGTAATTACCTTAACAAGCTCCAGCTGTTTTTATTCTCAGAAGGTTTACTCCCTGATATACAGCTGCCTACCCCCTTCGTAAGTGCAGGTCCTAAATGAGCTTTTTTCTCTGTTCCCTCACCACATCCAGATTCTTTTGGGGAGTTACCAGTACAGTAACCATACCAGGAAGTACTTAATTTATTAAGCTACTGCTTTTCTTAATCTCAGTGGAGATATTTACTGATAAACAGCTACGTACGCAGCATGTTCATGTCGTTCCTAAATGAGCTTTTATCTCTCTCCCCTCACCACAAATCAGATTCTTCTGAGGAGTTCCCAGTACATTATCCTTTCCCCTGTGTAATTACCTTAACAAGCTCCAGCTGTTTTTATTCTCAGAAGGTTTACTCCCTGATATACAGCTGCCTACCCCCTTCGTAAGTGCAGGTCCTAAATGAGATTTTTTCTCTGTTCCCTCACCACAATCCAGATTCTTTTGGGGAGTTACCAGTACAGTAACCATACCAGGAAGTACTTAATTTATTAAGCTACTGCTTTTCTTAATCTCAGTGGAGATATTTACTGATAAACAGCTACCTACGCAGCATGTTCATGTCGTTCCTAAATGAGCTTTTATCTCTCTCCCCTCACCACAAATCAGATTCTTCTGAGGAGTTCCCAGTACATTATCCTTTCCCCTGTGTAATTACCTTAACAAGCTCCAGCTGTTTTTATTCTCAGAAGGTTTACTCCCTGATATACAGCTGCTACCCCCTTCGTAAGTGCAGGTCCTAAATGAGCTGTTTTCTCTGTTCCCTCACCACAATCCGATTCTTTTGGGGAGTTACCAGTACAGTAACCATACCAGGAAGTACTTAATTTATTAAGCTACTGCTTTTCTTAATCTCAGTGGAGATATTTACTGATAAACAGCTACCTACGCAGCATGTTCATGTCGTTCCTAAATGAGCTTTTATCTCTCTCCCCTCACCACAAATCAGATTCTTCTGAGGAGTTCCCAGTACATTATCCTTTCCCCTGTGTAATTACCTTAACAAGCTCCAGCTGTTTTTATTCTCAGAAGGTTTACTCCCTGATATACAGCTGCCTACCCCCTTCGTAAGTGCAGGTCCTAAATGAGCTTTTTTCTCTGTTCCCTCACCACAATCCAGATTCTTTTGGGGAGTTACCAGTACAGTAACCATACCAGGAAGTACTTAATTTATTAAGCTACTGCTTTTCTTAATCTCAGTGGAGATATTTACTGATAAACAGCTACCTACGCAGCATGTTCATGTCGTTCCTAAATGAGCTTTTATCTCTCTCCCCTCACCACAAATCAGATTCTTCTGAGGAGTTCCCAGTACATTATCCTTTCCCCTGTGTAATTACCTTAACAAGCTCCAGCTGTTTTTATTCTCAGAAGGTTTACTCCCTGATATACAGCTGCCTACCCCCTTCGTAAGTGCAGGTCCTAAATGAAGCTTTTTTCTCTGTTCCCTCACCACAATCCAGATTCTTTTGGGGAGTTACCAGTACAGTAACCATACCAGGAAGTACTTAATTTATTAAGCTACTGCTTTTCTTAATCTCAGTGGAGATATTTACTGATAAACAGCTACCTACGCAGCATGTTCATGTCGTTCTAAATGAGCTTTTATCTCTCTCCCCTCACCACAAATCAGATTCTTCTGAGGAGTTCCCAGTACATTATCCTTTCCCCTGTGTAATTACTTAACAAGCTCCAGCTGTTTTTATTCTCAGAAGGTTTACTCCCTGATATACAGCTGCCTACCCCCTTCGTAAGTGCAGGTCCTAAATGAGTTTTTTTCTCTGTTCCTCACCACAATCCAGATTCTTTTGGGGAGTTACCAGTACAGTAACCATACCAGGAAGTACTTAATTTATTAAGCTACTGCTTTTAATCTCAGTGGAGATATTTACTGATAAACAGCTACCTACGCAGCATGTTCATGTCGTTCCTAAATGAGCTTTTATCTCTCTCCCCTCACCACAAATCCAGATTCTTCTGAGGAGTTCCCAGTACATTATCCTTTCCCCTGTGTAATTACCTTAACAAGCTCCAGCTGTTTTTATTCTCAGAAGGTTTACTCCCTGATATACAGCTGCCTACCCCCTTCGTAAGTGCAGGTCCTAAATGAGCTTTTTCTCTGTTCCCTCACCACAATCCAGATTCTTTTGGGGAGTTACCAGTACAGTAACCATACCAGGAAGTACTTAATTTATTAAGCTACTGCTTTTCTTAATCTCAGTGGAGATATTTACTGATAAACAGCTACGTACGCAGCATGTTCATGTCGTTTCCTAAATGAGCTTTTATCTCTCTCCCCTCACCACAAATCAGATTCTTCTGAGGAGTTCCCAGTACATTATCCTTTCCCCTGTGTAATTACCTTAACAAGCTCCAGCTGTTTTTATTCTCAGAAGGTTTACTCCCTGATATACAGCTGCCTACCCCCTTCGTAAGTGCAGGTCCTAAATGAGCTTTTTTCTCTGTTCCCTCACCACAATCCAGATTCTTTTGGGGAGTTACCAGTACAGTAACCATACCAGGAAGTACTTAATTTATTAAGCTACTGCTTTTCTTAATCTCAGTGGAGATATTTACTGATAAACAGCTACCTACGCAGCATGTTCATGTCGTTCCTAAATGAGCTTTTATCTCTCTCCCCTCACCACAAATCAGATTCTTCTGAGGAGTTCCCAGTACATTATCCTTTCCCCTGTGTAATTACCTTAACAAGCTCCAGCTGTTTTTATTCTCAGAAGGTTTACTCCCTGATATACAGCTGCCTACCCCCTTCGTAAGTGCAGGTCCTAAATGAGCTTTTTTCTCTGTTCCCTCACCACAATCCAGATTCTTTGGGGAGTTACCAGTACAGTAACCATACCAGGAAGTACTTAATTTATTAAGCTACTGCTTTTCTTAATCTCAGTGGAGATATTTACTGATAAACAGCTACCTACGCAGCATGTTCATGTCGTTCCTAAATGAGCTTTTATCTCTCTCCCCTCACCACAAATCAGATTCTTCTGAGGAGTTCCCAGTACATTATCCTTTCCCCTGTGTAATTACCTTAACAAGCTCCAGCTGTTTTTATTCTCAGAAGGTTTACTCCCTGATATACAGCTGCCTACCCCCTTCGTAAGTGCAGGTCCTAAATGAGCTTTTTTCTCTGTTCCCTCACCACAATCCAGATTCTTTTGGGGAGTTACCAGTACAGTAACCTACCAGGAAGTACTTAATTTATTAAGCTACTGCTTTTCTTAATCTCAGTGGAGATATTTACTGATAAACAGCTACCTACGCAGCATGTTCATGTCGTTCCTAAATGAGCTTTTATCTCTCTCCCCTCACCACAAATCAGATTCTTCTGAGGAGTTCCCAGTACATTATCCTTTCCCCTGTGTAATTACCTTAACAAGCTCCAGCTGTTTTTATTCTCAGAAGGTTTACTCCCTGATATACAGCTGCCTATTCGATTGTCAGTCTTCCTAAATGAGCTTTTTCTCTCTCCTCACCACAATCCAGATTCTTTTGGGAGTTACCAGTACAGTAACCATACCAGGAAGTACTTAATTTATTAAGCTACTGTTTTCTTAATCTCAGTGGAGATATTTACTGATAAACAGCTCTACACCCCTGTTCATGTCATTCCTAAATGAGCTTTTATTCTCTTCCCCTCACCACAAATCCAGATTCTTCTGGGAGTTCCCAGTACATTAGCCTTTCCCTTGTGTAATTACCTTAACAAGCTCCAGCTGTTTTCTTATCTCAGAAGGTTTACTCCCTGATATACAGCTGCCTACCCCCTTCGTAAGTGCAGGTCCTAAATGAGCTTTTTTCTCTGTTCCCTCACCACAATCCAGATTCTTTTGGGGAGTTACCAGTACAGTATCCATACCAGGAAGTACTTAAAAGCTACTGCTTTTCTTCTCAGTGGAGATATTTACTGATAAACAGGTAGCCTACCAGCATGTTCATGTCGTTCCTAAATGAGCTTTTATCTCTCTCCCCTCACCACAAATCAGATTCTTCTGAGGAGTTCCCAGTACATTATCCTTTCCCGTGTAATTACTTAACAAGCTCCACTGCTTTTTTATTCTCAGAGGAGTTTACTCCCTGATATACAGCTGCCTACCCCCTTCGTAAGTGCAGGTCCTAAATGAGCTTTTTTCTCTGTTCCCTCACCACAATCCAGATTCTTTTGGGAGTTCCCAGTACAGTAACCTTACCAGGAAGTACTTAATTTATTAAGCTACTGCTTTTCTAATCTCAGTGGAGATATTTACTGATAAACAGCTACCTACGCAGCATGTAAGTCGTTCCTAAATGAGCTTTTATCTCTCTCCCCTCACCACAATCCAGATTCTTCTGAGGAGTTCCCAGTACATTTATCCCCTGTGTAATTACCTTAACAAGCTCCAGCTGTTTTTATTCTCAGAAGGTTTTACTGATATACAGCTGCCTACCCCCTTCGTAAGTGCAGGTCCTAAATGAGTTTTTCTCTGTTCCCTCACCACAATCCAGATTCTTTGGGAGTTCCAGTAACCTACCAGGAAGTACTTAATTTATTAAGCTACTGCTTTTCTTAATCTCAGTGGAGATATTTACTGATAAACAGCTACCTACCCATGTTCGTGTCGTTCCTAAATGAGCTTTTATCTCTCTCCCCTCACCACAATCAGATTCTTCTGAGGAGTTCCCAGTACATTATCCTTTCCCCTGTGTAATTACCTTAACAAGCTCCAGCTGTTTTTATTCTCAGAAGGTTTACTCCCTGATATACAGCTGCCTACCCCCTTCGTAAGTGCAGGTCCTAAATGAGCTTTTTTCTCTGTTCCCTCACCAAATCCAGATTCTTTGGGGAGTTACCAGTACAGTAACCAAACCAGTGAATTACTTAAAAGCTACTGCTTTTCTTAATCTCAGTGGAGATATTTACTGATAAACAGCTACCTACCCATGTTCATGTCGTTCCTAAATGAGCTTTTATCTCTCTCCCCTCACCACAAATCAGATTCTTCTGAGGAGTTCCCAGTACATTATCCTTTCCCCTGTGTAATTACCTTAACAAGCTCCAGCTGCTTTTTATTCTCAGAAGGTTTACTCCCTGATATACAGCTGCCTACCCCCTTCGTAATGCAAATCCTAAATGAGCTTTTTTCTCTGTTCCCCTCACCAATCCAGATTCTTTGGGGAGTTACCAGTACATTAACCTACCAGGAAGTACTTAATTTATTAAGCTACTGCTTTTCTTAATTCTCAGAATTTACTTGATAAACAGCTACCTATGCATGTTAAGGTTCCTAAATGAGCTTTTATCTCTCTCCCCTCACCACAAATCAGATTCTTCAGAGGAGTTCCCAGTACATCCTTTCCCCTGTGTAATTACCTTAACAAGCTCCAGCTGTTTTTATTCTCAGAAGGTTTACTCCCTGATATACAGCTGCCTACCCCCTGTCAAAGTGCAGGTCCTAAATGAGCTTTTTCTCTCTCCCCTCACGCAATCCAGATTCTTTTGGGGCGTTACCAGTACAGTAACCATACCAGGAAGTACTTAATTTATTAAGCTACTGCTTTTCTTAATCTCAGTGGAGATATTTACTGATAAACAGCTACCTAGCAGCATGTTCATGTCGTTCCTAAATGAGCTTTTATCTCTCTCCCCTCACCACAAATCAGATTCTTCTGAGGAGTTCCCAGTACATTATCCTTTCCCTGTGTAATTACCTTAACAAGCTCCAGCTGTTTTTATTCTCAGAAGGTTTACTCCCTGATATACAGCTGCCTACCCCCTTCGTAAGTGCAGGTCCTAAATGAGCTTTTTCTCTGTTCCCTCACCACAATCCAGATTCTTTTGGGGAGTTACCAGTACAGTAACCATACCAGGAAGTACTTAATTTATTAAGCTACTGCTTTTCTTAATCTCAGTGGAGATATTTACTGATAAACAGCTACCACGCAGCATGTTCATGTCGTTCCTAAATGAGCTTTTATCTCTCTCCCCTCACCACAAATCAGATTCTTCTGAGGAGTTCCCAGTACATTATCCTTTCCCCTGTGTAATTACCTTAACAAGCTCCAGCTGTTTTTATTCTCAGAAGGTTTACTCCCTGATATACAGCTGCCTACCCCCTTCGTAAGTGCAGGTCCTAAATGAGCTTTTTTCTCTGTTCCCTCACCACAATCCAGATTCTTTTGGGGAGTTACCAGTACAGTAACCATACCAGGAAGTACTTAATTTATTAAGCTACTGCTTTTCTTAATCTCAGTGGAGATATTTACTGATAAACAGCTACCTACGCAGCATGTTCATGTCGTTCCTAAATGAGCTTTTATCTCTCTCCCCTCACCACAAATCAGATTCTTCTGAGGAGTTCCCAGTACATTATCCTTTCCCCTGTGTAATTACCTTAACAAGCTCCAGCTGTTTTTATTCTCAGAATTTACTCCCTGATATACAGCTGCCTACCCCCTTCGTAAGTGCAGGTCCTAAATGAGCTTTTTTCTCTGTTCCCTCACCACAATCCAGATTCTTTTGGGGAGTTACCAGTACAGTAACCATACCAGGAAGTACTTAATTTATTAAGCTACTGCTTTTCTTAATCTCAGTGGAGATATTTACTGATAAACAGCTACCTACGCAGCATGTTCATGTCGTTCCTAAATGAGCTTTTATCTCTCTCCCCTCAAAACGAATCAGATTCTTCTGAGGAGTTCCCAGTACATTATACTTTCCCCTGTGTAATTACCTTAACAAGCTCCAGCTGTTTTTATTCTCAGAAGGTTTACTCCCTGATATACAGCTGCCTACCCCCTTCGTAAGTGCAGGTCCTAAATGAGCTTTTTTCTCTGTTCCCTCACCACAATCCAGATTCTTTTGGGGAGTTACCAGTACAGTAACCATACCAGGAAGTACTTAATTTATTAAGCTACTGCTTTTCTTAATCTCAGTGGAGATATTTACTGATAAACAGCTACCTACGCAGCATGTTCATGTCGTTCCTAAATGAGCTTTTATCTCTCTCCCCTCACCACAAATCAGATTCTTCTGAGGAGTTCCCAGTACATTATCCTTTCCCCTGTGTAATTACCTTAACAAGCTCCAGCTGTTTTTATTCTCAGAAGGTTTACTCCCTGATATACAGCTGCCTACCCCCTTCGTAAGTGCAGGTCCTAAATGAGCTTTTTTCTCTGTTCCCTCACCACAATCCAGATTCTTTTGGGGAGTTACCAGTACAGTAACCATACCAGGAAGTACTTAATTTATTAAGCTACTGCTTTTCTTAATCTCAGTGGAGATATTTACTGATAAACAGCTACCTACGCAGCATGTTCATGTCGTTCCTAAATGAGCTTTTATCTCTCTCCCCTCACCACAAATCAGATTCTTCTGAGGAGTTCCCAGTACATTATCCTTTCCCCTGTGTAATTACCTTAACAAGCTCCAGCTGTTTTTATTCTCAGAAGGTTTACTCCCTGATATACAGCTGCCTACCCCCTTCGTAAGTGCAGTCCTAAATGAGCTTTTTTCTCTGTTCCCTCACCAAATCCAGATTCTTTTGGGGAGTTACCAGTACAGTAACCATACCAGGAAGTACTTAATTTATTAAGCTACTGCTTTTCTTAATCTCAGTGGAGATATTTACTGATAAACAGCTACGTAGCAGCATGTTCAATGTCGTTCCTAAATGAGCTTTTATCTCTCTCCCCTCACCACAAATCAGATTCTTCTGAGGAGTTCCCAGTACTATCCTTTCCCCTGTGTAATTACCTTAACAAGCTCCAGCTGTTTTTATTCTCAGGGAGATTTACTCCCTGATATACAGCTGCCTACCCCCTTCGTAAGTGCAGGTCCTAAATGAGCTTTTTCTCTCTCCCTCACACAATCCAGATTCTTTTGGGAGTTACCAGTACAGTAACCATACCAGGAAGTACTTAATTTATTAAGCTACTGCTTTTCTTAATCTCAGTGGAGATATTTACTGATAAACAGCTACCTACGCACCATGTTCATGTCGTTCCTAAATGAGCTTTTATCTCTCTCCCCTCACCACAAATCAGATTCTTCTGAATTGTTCCCAGTACATTAGCCTTTCCCTTGTGTAATTACCTTAACAAGCTCCAGCTGTTTTTATTCTCAGAAGGTTTACTCCCTGATATACAGCTGCCTACCCCCTTCGTAAGTGCAGGTCCTAAATGAGCTTTTTTCTCTGTTCCCTCACCACATTCCAGATTCTTTTGGGGAGTTACCAGTACAGTATCCATACCAGGAAGTACTTAATTAATTAAGCTACTGCTTTTCTTAAACTCAGTGGAGATATTTACTGATAAACAGGTGTACGCAGCATGTTCATGTCGTTCCTAAATGAGCTTTTATCTCTCTCCCCTCACCACAAATCAGATTCTTCTGAGGAGTTCCCAGTACATTATCCTTTCCCCTGTGTAATTACCTTAACAAGCTCCAGCTGTTTTTATTCTCAGAGGGTTTACTCCCTGATATACAGCTGCCTACCCCCTTCGTAAGTGCAGGTCCTAAATGAGCTTTTTTCTCTGTTCCCTCACCACAATCCAGATTCTTTTGGGGAGTCACCAGTACAGTAACCATACCAGGAAGTACTTAATTTATTAAGCTACTGCTTTTCTTAATCTCAGTGGAGATATTTACTGATAAACAGCTACCTACGCAGCATGTTCATGTCGTTCCTAAATGAGCTTTTATCTCTCTCCCCTCAAAACGAATCAGATTCTTCTGAGGAGTTCCCAGTACATTATACTTTCCCCTGTGTAATTCCTTAACAAGCTCCAGCTGTTTTTATTCTCAGAAGGTTTACTCCCTGATATACAGCTGCCTACCCCCTTCGTAAGTGCAGGTCCTAAATGAAGTTTTTCTCTGTTCCCTCACCACAATCCAGATTCTGTTGGGGAGTTACCACTAAAGTAACCATACCAGGAAGTACTTAATTTATTAAGCTACTGCTTTTCTTAATCTCAGTGGAGATATTTACTGATAAACAGCTACCTACGCAGCATGTTCATGTCGTTCCTAAATGAGCTTTTATCTCTCTCCCCTCACCACAATCAGATTCTTCTGGGAGTTACCAGTACATTATACCTTTCCCCTGGAATTACCTTAACAAGCTCCAGCTGTTTTTATCTCAGAAGGAGATTTTACTCCCTGATATACAGCTGCCTACAGTGTCATGTCGTCCTAAATGAGCTTTTTCTCTCTTCCCTCACCACAATCCAGATTCTTTTGGGGAGTTACCAGTACAGTAACCATACCAGGAAGTACTTAATTTATTAAGCTACTGCTTTTCTTAATCTCAGTGGAGATATTTACTGATAAACAGCTACCTACGCAGCATTTCATGTCGTTCCTAAATGAGCTTTTATCTCTCTTTCCCCTCACCACAAATCAGATTCTTCTGAGGAGTTCCCAGTACATTATCCTTTCCCCTGTGTAATTACCTTAACAAGCTCCAGCTGTTTTTATTCTCAGAAGATACTTACTGATACAGCTGCCTACCCTTCGTAAGTGCAGGTCCTAAATGAGCTTTTTTCTCTGTTCCCTCACCACAATCCAGATTCTTCTGGGGAGTTACCAGTACAGTAACCATACCAGGAAGTACTTAATTTATTAAGCTACTGCTTTTCTTAATCTCAGTGCGATATTTACTGATAAACACTGCTACTTTCGTGTCAGGTTCCTAAATGAGCTTTTATCTCTCCCCTCACCACAAATCAGATTCTTCTGGGAGTTCCCAGTACATTATCCTTTCCCCTGTGTAATTACCTTAACAAGCTCCAGCTGTTTTTATTCTCAGAAGGTTTACTCCCTGATATACAGCTGCCTACCCCCTTCGTATGTCAGGTCCTAAATGAGCTTTTTTCTCTGTTCCCTCACCACAATCCAGATTCTTTTGGGAGTTAGTACAGTAACCATACCAGGAAGTACTTAATTTATTAAGCTACTGCTTTTCTTAATCTCAGTGGAGATATTTACTGATAAACAGCTACCTACGTAAATGTTCATGTCGTTCCTAAATGAGCTTTATCTCTCTCCCCTCACCACAAATCAGATTCTTCTGAGGAGTTCCCAGTACATTATCCTTTCCCCTGTGTAATTACCTTAACAAGCTCCAGCTGTTTTTATTCTCAGAGATTTACTCCCTGATATACAGCTACCTACGCCCCTGTCATGTCGTCCTAAATGAGCTTTTTCTCTCTCCCTCACCACAATCCAGATTCTTTTGGGGAGTTACCAGTACAGTAACCATACCAGGAAGTACTTAATTTATTAAGCTACTGCTTTTCTTAATCTCAGTGGAGATATTTACTGATAAACAGCTACCTACGCAGCATGTTCATGTCGTTCCTAAATGAGCTTTTATCTCTCTCCCCTCACCACAAATCAGATTCTTCTGAGGAGTTCCCAGTACATCCTTTCCCCTGTGTAATTACCTTAACAAGCTCCAGCTGTTTTTATTCTCAGAAGGTTTACTCCCTGATATACAGCTGCCTACCCCGTTCAAGTGCAGGTCCTAAATGAGCTTTTTCTCTGTTCCCTCACCACAAATCCAGATTCTTTTGGGAGTTACCAGTACAGTATCCATACCAGGAAGTACTTAATTTAAAGCTACTGCTTTTCTCTCAGTGGAGATTTACTGATAAACAGCTGTACGCAGCATTTCATAGTCGTTCATAAATGAGCTTTTATCTCTCTCCCCTCACCACAAATCAGATTCTTCTGAGGAGTTCCCAGTACATTACCATTTCCCCTGTGTAATTACCTTAACAAGCTAGCTGCTTTTTTATTCTCAGAAGGTTTACTCCCTGATATACAGCTGCCTACCCCCTTCGTAAGTGCAGTCCTAAATGAGCTTTTTTCTCTCCCTCACCACAATCCAGATTCTTTTGGGGAGTTACCCAGTACAGTAACCATACCAGGAAGTACTTAATTTATTAAGCTACTGCTTTTCTTAATCTCAGTGGAGATATTTACTGATAAACAGCTACCTACGCAACATGTTCATGTCGTTCCTAAATGAGCTTTTATCTCTCTCCCCTCACCACAATCAGATTCTTCTGAGGAGTTCCCAGTACATTATCCTTTCCCCTGTGTAATTACCTTAACAAGCTCCAGCTGTTTTTATTCTCAGAAGGTTTACTCCCTGATATACAGCTGCCTACCCCCTTCGTAAGTGCAGGTCCTAAATGAGATTTTTCTCTCTGTTCCCTCACCACAATCCAGATTCTTTTGGGGAGTTACCAGTACATAACCATACCAGGAATTACTTAAAAAGCTACTGCTTTTTATTCTCAGTGGAGATATTTACTGATAAACAGCTACCTACGCAGCATTTGTCAGTCCTAAATGAGCTTTTATCTCTCTACCCCTCACCAAAATCAGATTCTTCTGGGAGTTACCAGTACATTATCCTTTCCCCTGGTAATTACCTTAACAAAGCTCCAGCTGTTTTTATTCTCAGAAGGTTTTACTCCCTGATATACAGCTGCCTACCCCCTTCGTAAGTGCAGGTCCTAAATGAGCTTTTTCTCTCTCCCTCACCACAATCCAGATTCTTTTGGGGAGTTACCAGTACAGTAACCATACCAGGAAGTACTTAATTTATTAAGCTACTGCTTTTCTTAATCTCAGTGGAGATATTTACTGATAAACAGCTACCTACGCAGCATGTTCATGTCGTTCCTAAATGAGCTTTTATCTCTCTCCCCTCACCACAAATCAGATTCTTCTGAGGAGTTCCCAGTACATTATCCTTTCCCCTGTGTAATTACCTTAACAAGCTCCAGCTGTTTTTATTCTCAGAAGGTTTACTCCCTGATATACAGCTGCCTACCCCCTTCGTAAGTGCAGGTCCTAAATGAGCTTTTTTCTCTGTTCCCTCACCACAATCCAGATTCTTTTGGGGAGTTACCAGTACAGTAACCATACCAGGAAGTACTTAATTTATTAAGCTACTGCTTTTCTTAATCTCAGTGGAGATATTTACTGATAAACAGCTACCTACGCAGCATGTTCATGTCGTTCCTAAATGAGCTTTTATCTCTCTCCCCTCACCACAAATCAGATTCTTCTGAGGAGTTCCCAGTACATTATCCTTTCCCCTGTGTAATTACCTTAACAAGCTCCAGCTGTTTTTATTCTCAGAAGGTTTACTCCCTGATATACGCTGCCTACCCCCTTCGTAAGTGCAGGTCCTAAATGAGCTTTTTTCTCTGTTCCCTCACCACAATCCAGATTCTTTTGGGAGTTACCAGTACAGTAACCATACCAGGAAGTACTTAATTTATTAAGCTACTGCTTTTCTTAATCTCAGTGGAGATATTTACTGATAAACAGCTACGTACGCAGCATGTTCATGTCGTTCCTAAATGAGCTTTTATCTCTCTCCCCTCACCACAAATCAGATTCTTCTGAGGAGTTCCCAGTACATTATCCTTTCCCCTGTGTAATTACCTTAACAAGCTCCAGCTGTTTTTATTCTCAGAAGGTTTACTCCCTGATATACAGCTGCCTACCCCCTTCGTAAGTGCAGGTCGTAAATGAGCTTTTTCTCTGTTCCCTCACCACAATCCAGATTCTTTTGGGGAGTTACCAGTACAGTAACCATACCAGGAAGTACTTAATTTATTAAGCTACTGCTTTTCTTAATCTCACTGGAGATATTTACTGATAAACAGCTACCTACGCAGCATGTTCATGTCGTTCCTAAATGAGCTTTTATCTCTCTCCCCTCACCACAAATCAGATTCTTCTGAGGAGTTCCCAGTACATTATCCTTTCCCCTGTGTAATTACCTTAACAAGCTCCAGCTGTTTTTATTCTCAGAAGGTTTACTCCCTGATATACAGCTGCCTACCCCCTTCGTAAGTGCAGGTCCTAAATGAGCTTTTTTCTCTGTTCCCTCACCAAAATCCAGATTCTTTTGGGGAGTTACCAGTACAGTAACCATACCAGGAAGTACTTAATTTATTAAGCTACTGCTTTTCTTAATCTCAGTGGAGATATTTACTGATAAACAGCTACGTACGCAGCATGTTCATGTCTTCCTAAATGAGCTTTTATCTCTCTCCCCTCACCACAAATCAGATTCTTCTGAGGAGTTCCCAGTACATTATCCTTTCCCCTGTGTAATTACCTTAACAAGCTCCAGCTGTTTTTATTCTCAGAAGGTTTACTCCCTGATATACAGCTGCCTACCCCTTCGTAAGTGCAGGTCCTAAATGAGCTTTTTTCTCTGTTCCCTCACCACAATCCAGATTCTTTTGGGGAGTTACCAGTACAGTAACCATACTAGGAAGTACTTAATTTATTAAGCTACTGCTTTTCTTAATCTCAGTGGAGATATTTACTGATAAACAGCTACGTACGCAGCATGTTCATGTCGTTCCTAAATGAGCTTTTATCTCTCTCCCCTCACCACAAATCAGATTCTTCTGAGAGTTCCCAGTACATTATCCTTTCCCCTGTGTAATTACCTTAACAAGCTCCAGCTGTTTTTATTCTCAGAAGGTTTACTCCCTGATATACAGCTGCCTACCCCCTTCGTAAGTGCAGGTCCTAAATGAGATTTTTTCTCTGTTCCCTCACCACAATCCAGATTCTTTTGGGGAGTTACCAGTACAGTAACCATACCAGGAAGTACTTAATTTATTAAGCTACTGCTTTTCTTAATCTCAGTGGAGATATTTACTGATAAACAGCTACCTACGCAGCATGTTCATGTCTTCCTAAATGAGCTTTTATCTCTCTCCCCTCACCACAAATCAGATTCTTCTGAGGAGTTCCCAGTACATTATCCTTTCCCCTGTGTAATTACCTTAACAAGCTCCAGCTGTTTTTATTCTCAGAAGGTTTACTCCCTGATATACAGCTGCCTACCCCCTTCGTAAGTGCAGGTCCTAAATGAGCTTTTTTCTCTGTTCCCTCACCACAATCCAGATTCTTTTGGAGAGTTACCAGTACAGTAACCATACCAGGAAGTACTTAATTTATTAAGCTACTGCTTTTCTTAATCTCAGTGGAGATATTTACTGATAAACAGCTACATACGCAGCATGTTCATGTCGTTCCTAAATGAGCTTTTATCTCTCTCCCCTCACCACAAATCAGATTCTTCTGAGGAGTTCCCAGTACATTATCCTTTCCCCTGTGTAATTACCTTAACAAGCTCCAGCTGTTTTTATTCTCAGAAGTTTACTCCCTGATATACAGCTGCCTACCCCCTTCGTAAGTGCAGGTCTAAATGAGCTTTTTTCTCTGTTCCCTCACCACAATCCAGATTCTTTTGGGGAGTTACCAGTACAGTAACCATACCAGGAAGTACTTAATTTATTAAGCTACTGCTTTTCTTAATCTCAGTGGAGATATTTACTGATAAACAGCTACCTACGCAGCATGTTCATGTCGTTCCTAAATGAGCTTTTATCTCTCTCCCCTCACCACAAATCAGATTCTTCTGAGGAGTTCCCAGTACATTGTCCTTTCCCCTGTGTAATTACCTTAACAAGCTCCAGCTGTTTTTATTCTCAGAAGGTTTACTCCCTGATATACAGCTGCCTACCCCCTTCGTAAGTGCAGGTCCTAAATGAGCTTTTTTCTCTGTTCCCTCACCACAATCCAGATTCTTTTGGGAGTTACCAGTACAGTAACCATACCAGGAAGTACTTAATTTATTAAGCTACTGCTTTTCTTAATCTCAGTGGAGATATTTACTGATAAACAGCTACGTATGCAGCATGTTCATGTCGTTCCTAAATGAGCTTTTATCTCTCTCCCTCACCACAAATCAGATTCTTCTGAGGAGTTCCCAGTACATTATCCTTTCCCCTGTGTAATTACCTTAACAAGCTCCAGCTGTTTTTATTCTCAGAAGGTTTACTCCCTGATATACTGCTGCCTACCCCCTTCGTAAGTGCAGGTCCTAAATGAGCTTTTTTCTCTGTTCCCTCACCACAATCCAGATTCTTTTGGGGAGTTACCAGTACAGTAACCATACCAGGAAGTACTTAATTTATTAAGCTACTGCTTTTCTTAATCTCAGTGGAGATATTTACTGATAAACAGCTACCTACGCAGCATGTTCATGTCGTTCCTAAATGAGCTTTTATCTCTCTCCCCTCACCACAAATCAGATTCTTCTGAGGAGTTCCCAGTACATTATCCTTTCCCCTGTGTAATTACCTTAACAAGCTCCAGCTGTTTTTATTCTCAGAAGGTTTACTCCCTGATATACAGCTGCCTACCCCCTTCGTAAGTGCAGGTCCTAAATGAGCTTTTTTCTGTTCCCTCACCACAATCCAGATTCTTTTGGGGAGTTACCAGTACAGTAACCATACCAGGAAGTACTTAATTTATTAAGCTACTGCTTTTCTTAATCTCAGTGGAGATATTTACTGATAAACAGCTACATACGCAGCATGTTCATGTCGTTCCTAAATGAGCTTTTATCTCTCTCCCCTCACCACAAATCAGATTCTTCTGAGGAGTTCCCAGTACATTATCCTTTCCCCTGTGTAATTACCTTAACAAGCTCCAGCTGTTTTTATTCTCAGAAGGTTTACTCCCTGATATACAGCTGCCTACCCCCTTCGTAAGTGCAGGTCCTAAATGAGCTTTTTTCTCTGTTCCCTCACCACAATCCAGATTCTTTTGGGAGTTACCAGTACAGTAACCATACCAGGAAGTACTTAATTTATTAAGCTACTGCTTTTCTTAATCTCAGTGGAGATATTTACTGATAAACAGCTACCTACGCAGCATGTTCATGTCGTTCCTAAATGAGCTTTTATCTCTCTCCCCTCACCACAAATCAGATTCTTCTGAGGAGTTCCCAGTACATTATCCTTTCCCCTGTGTAATTACCTTAAAAAGCTCCAGCTGTTTTTATTCTCAGAAGGTTTACTCCCTGATATACAGCTGCCTACCCCCTTCGTAAGTGCAGGTCCTAAATGAGCTTTTTTCTCTGTTCCCTCACCACAATCCAGATTCTTTTGGGGAGTTACCAGTACAGTAACCATACCAGGAAGTACTTAATTTATTAAGCTACTGCTTTTCTTAATCTCAGTGGAGATATTTACTGATAAACAGCTACCTACGCAGCATGTTCATGTTTCCTAAATGAGCTTTTATCTCTCTCCCCTCACCACAAATCAGATTCTTCTGAGGAGTTCCCAGTACATTATCCTTTCCCCTGTGTAATTACCTTAACAAGCTCCAGCTGTTTTTATTCTCAGAAGGTTTACTCCCTGATATACAGCTGCCTACCCCCTTCGTAAGTGCAGGTCCTAAATGAGCTTTTTTCTCTGTTCCCTCACCACAATCCAGATTCTTTTGGGGAGTTACCAGTACAGTAACCATACCAGGAAGTACTTAATTTATTAAGCTACTGCTTTTCTTAATCTCAGTGGAGATATTTACTGATAAACAGCTACCTACGCAGCATGTTCATGTCGTTCCTAAATGAGCTTTTATCTCTCTCCCCTCACCACAAATCAGATTCTTCTGAGGAGTTCCCAGTACATTATCCTTTCCCCTGTGTAATTACCTTAACAAGCTCCAGCTGTTTTTATTCTCAGAAGGTTTACTCCCTGATATACAGCTGCCTACCCCTTCGTAAGTGCAGGTCCTAAATGAGCTTTTTTCTCTGTTCCCTCACCACAATCCAGATTCTTTTGGGGAGTTACCAGTACAGTAACCATACCAGGAAGTACTTAATTTATTAAGCTACTGCTTTTCTTAATCTCAGTGGAGATATTTACTGATAAACAGCTACCTACGCAGCATGTTCATGTCGTTCCTAAATGAGCTTTTATCTCTCTCCCCTCACCACAAATCAGATTCTTGAGGAGTTCCCAGTACATTATCCTTTCCCCTGTGTAATTACCTTAACAAGCTCCAGCTGTTTTTATTCTCAGAAGGTTTACTCCCTGATATACAGCTGCCTACCCCCTTCGTAAGTGCAGGTCCTAAATGAGCTTTTTTCTCTGTTCCCTCACCACAATCCAGATTCTTTTGGGGAGTTACCAGTACAGTAACCATACCAGGAAGTACTTAATTTATTAAGCTACTGCTTTTCTTAATCTCAGTGGAGATATTTACTGATAAACAGCTACGTATGCAGCATGTTCATGTCGTTCCTAAATGAGCTTTTATCTCTCTCCCTCACCACAAATCAGATTCTTCTGAGGAGTTCCCAGTACTTCATCTTTTCCCCTGTGTAATTACCTTAACAAGCTCCAGCTGTTTTTATTCTCAGAAGGTTTACTCCCTGATATACAGTTGCCTACCCCCTTCGTAAGTGCAGGTCCTAAGTGAGCTTTTTTCTCTGTTCCCTCACCAAAATCAAGATTCTTTTGGGGAGTTACAAGTACAGTAACCATACCAGGAAGTACTTAATTTATTAAGCTACTGCTTTTCTTAATCTCAGTGGAGATATTTACTGATAAACAGCTACGTACGCAGCATGTTCATGTCTTTCCTAAATGTGCTTTTATCTCTCTCCCCTCAGCACAAATCAGATTCTTCTGAGGAGTTCCCAGTACAATATCCTTTCCCCTGTGTAATTACCTTAACATGCTCCAGCTCTTTTCATTCTCAGAAGGTTTACTCCCTGATATACTGCTGCCTACCCCCTTCGTAATTGCAGGTCCTAAATGAGCTTTATTCTCTGTTCCCTCACCACAATCCAGATTCTTCTGTGGAGTTACCAGTACAGTAACCATACCAGGAAGTACTTAATTTATTAAGCTACTGTTTTTCTTAATCTCAGTGGAGATATTTACTGATAAACAGCTACATACGCAGCATATTCATGTCGTTCCTAAATGAGCTTTTATCTCTCTCCCCTAACCACAAATCAGATTCTTCTGAGGAGTTCCCAGTACATTATCCTTTCCCCTGTGTAATTACCTTAACAAGCTCCAGCTGTTTTTATTCTCAGAAGGTTTACTCCCTGATATACAGCTGCCTACCCCCTTCGGAAGTGCAGGTCCTAAATGAGCTTTTTTCTCTGTTCCCTCACCACAATCCAGATTCTTTTGGAGAGTTACCAGTACAGTAACCATACCAGGAAGTACTTAATTTATTAAGCTACTGCTTTTCTTAATCTCAGAAGGTATTTACTGATAAACAGCTACCTACGCAAGTGCAGGTTCCTAAATGAGCTTTTATCTCTCTCCCCTCACCACAAATCAGATTCTTCTGAGGAGTTCCCAGTACATTATCCTTTCCCCTGTGTAATTACCTTAATCAAGCTCCAGCTGTTTTTATTCTCAGAAGGTATTACTCCCTGATATACAGCTGCCTACCCCCTTCGTAAGTGCAAGTCCTAAATGAGCTTTTTTCTCTATCCTCACCACAATCCAGATTCTTTTGGGAGTTACCAGTACATAACCATACCAGGAATTACTTAATTTATTAAGCTACTGCTTTTCTTATTCTCAGTGTAATTTACTGATAAACAGCTACGTACGCAGCATATTCCTTCGTTCATAAATGAGCTTTTATCTCTCTCCCCTCACCACAAATCAGATTCTTCTGAGGAGTTCCCGTACATTACCATTTCCCCTGTGTAATTACCTTAACAAGCTACTGCTTTTTTATTCTCAGAAGGTTTACTCCCTGATATACAGCTGCCTACCCCCTTCGTAAGTGCAAGTCCTAAATGAGCTTTTTTCTCTCCTCACCACAATCCAGATTCTTTTGGGGAGTTACCAGTACAGTAACCATACTGGAAGTACTTAATTTATTAAGCTACTGCTTTTCTTAATCTCAGTGGAGATATTTACTGATAAACAGCTACCTACGCAACATGTTCATGTCGTCCTAAATGAGCTTTTATCTCTCTCCCCTCACCACAAATCAGATTCTTCTGAGCAGTTCCCGTACATTATCCTTTCCCCTGTGTAATTACCTTAACAAAGCTCCAGCTGTTTTTATTCTCAGAAGGTTTACTCCCTGATATACAGCTGCCTACCCCCTTCGTAAGTGCAGGTCCTAAATGAGCTTTTTTCTCTGTTCCCCTCACGCAAATCAGATTCTTTTGGGGAGTTACCAGTACAGTAACCATACCAGGAAGTACTTAATTTATTAAGCTACTGCATTTCTTATTCTCAGTGGAGATATTTACTGATAAACAGCTATCTACGCAGCATTTTCATGTCTTTCGAAAATGAGCTTTTATCTCTCACCCCTCAAAACAAATTAGATTCTTCTGAGGAGTTCCAGTACATTATCCTTTCCAGGAAGTACTTAATTAATTAAGCTACTGCTTTTCTTAATCTCAGTGGAGATATTTACTGATAAACAGCTACCTAATCAGCATGTTCATTTCGTTCCTAAATGAGCTTTTATCTCTCTCCACTCACCACAAATCAGATTCTTCCGAGGAGTTCCCAGTACATTATCCTTTCCCCTGTGTAATTACCTTAACAAGCTCCAGCTGTTTTTATTCTCAGAAGGTTACTCCCTGATATACATCTGCCTACCCCCTTCGTAAGTGCAGTTCCTAAATGAGCTTTTTTCTCTGTTCCCTCACCACAATCCAGATTCTTTTGGGGCGTTTCCAGTACAGTAACCATACCAGGAAGTACTTAATTTATTAAGCTACTGCTTTTCTTAATCGCAGTGGAGATATTTACTTATAAACAGCTACCTACGCAGCATGTACATGTCGTTCCTAAATGAGCTTTTATCTCTCTCCCTCACCACAAATCAGATTCTTCTGAGGAGTTCCCAGTACATTATCCTTTCCCCTGTATAATTACCTTAACAAGCTCCAGCTGTTTTTATTCTCAGAAGATTTACTCCCTGATATACTGCTGCCTACCCCCTTCGTAAGTGCAGGTCCTAAATGAGCTTTTTTCTCTCTTCCCTCACCACAATCCAGATTCTTTTGGGGAGTTACCAGTACAGTAACCATACCAGGAAGTGCTTAATTTATTAAGCTACTGCTTTTCTTATTCTCAGTGGAGATATTTACTGATAAACAGCTACATACGCAGCATGTTCATGTCGTTCCTAAATGAGCTTTTATCTCTCTCCCCCTCACCACAAATCAGATTCTTCTGAGGAGTTCTCAGTACATTATCCTTTCCCCTGTATAATTACCTTAACAAGCTCCAGCTGTTTTTATTCTCAGAAGGTTTACTCCCTGATATACTGATGCCTACCCCCTTCGTAAGTGCAGGTCATAAATGAGCTTTTTCTCTGTTCCCTCACCACAATCCAGATTCTTTTGGGGAGGTACCAGTACAGTAACCATACAAGGAAGTACTTAATTTATTAAGCTACTGCATTTCTTAATCTCAGTGTAGATATTTACTGATAAACAGCTACCTAAGCAGCATGTTCATTGTCGTTCCTAAATGAGCTTTTATCTCTCTCCCCTCACCACAAATCAGATTCTTCTGAGGAGTTCCCAGTACATTATCCTTTCCCCTGTGTAATTACCTTAACAAGCTACAGCTGTTTTTATTTTCAGAAGGTTTACTCCCTCATATACAGCTGCCTACCCCCTTCGTAAGTGCAGTTCCTAAATGAGCTTTTTTCTCTGTTCCCTCACCACAATCCAGATTCTTTTGGGGAGTTTCCAGTACAGTAACCATACCAGGAAGTTCTTAATTTATTAAGCTACTGCTTTTCTTAATCTCAGTGGAGATATTTACTGATAAACAGCTACCTACGCAGCATGTACATGTCGTTCCTAAATGAGCTTTTATCTCTCTCCCTTCACCACAAATCAGATTCTTCTGAGGAGTTCCAGTACATTATCCTTTCCCCTGTATAATTACCTTAACAAGCTCCAGCTGTTTTTATTCTCAGAAGGTTTACTCCCTGATATACTGCTGCCTACCCCCCTTCGTAAGTGCAGGTCCTAAATGAGCTTTTTTCTCTGTTCCCTCACCACAATCCAGATTGTTTTGGGGAGTTACCAGTACAGTATCCATACCAGGAAGTACTTAATTTATTAAGCTACTGCTTTTCTTAATCTCAGTGGAGATATTTACTGATAAACAGCTACCTACGCAGCATGTTCATGTCGTTCCTAAATGAGCATTATCTCTCTCCCCTCACCAAAAATCAGATTCTTCTGAGGAGTTCCAGTACATTATCCTTTCCCCTGTGTAATTACCTTAACAAGCTCCAGCTGTTTTTATTCTCAGAAGGTTTACTC
>NW_025961769.1:0-28559 GCF_023159225.1 Perognathus longimembris pacificus | reverse complement strand
TGTATATCAGGGAGTAAACCTTCTGAGAATAAAAACAGCTGGAGCTTGTTAAGGTAATTACACAGGGGAAAGGATAATGTACTGGGAACTCCTCAGAAGAATCTGATTTGTGGTGAGGGGAGAGAGATAAAAGCTCATTTAGGAACGACAGCAACATGCTGCGTAGGTAGCTGTTTATCAGTAAATATCTCCACTGAGATTAAGAAAAGCAGGAGCTAAATAAATTAAGTACTTCCTGGTATGGTTACTGTACTGGTAACTCCACAAAAGAATCTGGATTGTGGTGAGGGAACAGAGAAAAAAGCTCATTTAGGACCTGCACTTACGAAGGGGGTAGGCAGCTGTTTATCAGGGAGTAAACCTTCTGAGAATAAAAACAGCTGGAGGTTGTTAAGGTAATTACACAGGGGAAAGGATAATGTACTCGGAACTCCTCAGAAGAATCTGATTTGTGGTGAGGGGAGAGAGATAAAAGCTCATTTAGGAACGACATGAACATGTTGCGTACGTAGCTGTTTATCAGTAAATATCACCACTGAGATTAAGAAAACAGTAGCTTAATGAATTAAGTACTTCCTGGTATGGTTCCTGTACCGGTAACTCCCCAAAAGAATCTGGATTGTGGTTTGGGAACAGAGAACAAAGCTCATTTATGACTTGCACTTACGAAGGGAGTAGGCAGCTGTATATAAGGGAGTAAACCTTCTGAGAATAAAAACAGCTGGAGATTGTTAAGGTAATTACACAGGGGAACGGATAATGTACTGGGAACAATTCAGAAGAATCTGATTTGTGGTGAGGGGAGAGAGATAAAAGCTCATTTAGGAACGACATGAACATGCTGCCTAGGTAGCTGTTTATCAGTAAATATCTCCACTGAGATTAAGAAAAGGAGTAGCTTAATAAATTAAGTACTTCCTGGTATGGTTACTGTACTGGTAACTCACCAAAGAATCTGGATTGTGGTGAGGGAACAGAGAAAAAAGCTCATTTAGGACCTGCACTTTCGAAGGGGGTAGACAGATGTATATCAGGGAGTAAACCTTCTGAGAATAAAAACAGCTGGAGCTTGTTAAGGTAATTACAAAGCGGGAAGTATAATGTACTGGGAACTCCTCAGAAGAATCTGATTTGTTGTGAGGGGAGAGATATGAAAGCTCATTTACGAACGACATGAACATGCTGCGTACGTAGCTGTTTATCAGTAAATATCTCCACTGAGATTAAGAAAAGCAGTAGCTTAATAAATTAAGTACTTCCTGGTATGGTTACTGTACTGGTAACTCCCCAAAGAATCTGGATTGTGGTGAGGGAACAGAGAAAATAGCTCATTTAGGACCTGCACTTACGAAGGGAGTAGGCAGCTGTATATCAGGGAGGAAAACTTCTGAGAATAAAAACAGCTGGAGCTTGTTAAGGTAATTACACAGGGGAAAGGATAATGTACTGGGAACTCCTCAGAAGAATCTGATTTGTGGTGAGGGGAGAGAGATAAAAGCTCATTTAGGAACGACATGAACATGCTGCGTACTTAGCTGTTTATCAGAAAATATCTCCACTGAGATTAAGAAAAGCAGTAGCTTAATAAATTAAGTACTTCCTGGTATGGTTACTGTACTGGTAACTCCCCAAAAGAATCTGGATTGTGGTGAGGGAACAGAGAAAAAGCTCCTGTAGGACCTGCACTTACGAAGGGGGTAGGCAGCTGTATATCAGTGAGTAAACCTGCTGAGAATAAAAACAGCTGGAGCTTGTTAAGGTAATTACACAGGGGAAAGGTTAATGTACTGGGAACAATTCAGAAGAATCTGATTTGTGGTGAGGGGAGAGAGATAAAAGCTCATTTAGGAACGACATGAACATGCTGCGTAGGTAGCTGTTTATCAGTAAATATCTCCACTGAGATTAAGAAAAGCAGTAGCTTAATAAATTAAGTATTTCCTGGTATGGTTACTGTACTGGAAACTCCCCAAAAGAATCTGGATTGTGGTGAGGGAACAGAGAAAAAAGCTCATTTAGGACCTGCACTTTCGAAGGGGGTAGGCAGCTGTATATCAGGGAGTAAACCTTCTGAGAATAAAAACAGCTGGAGCTTGTTAAGGTAATTACACAGGGGAAAGGATAATGTACTGGGAACTCCTCAGAAGAATCTGATTTGTGGTGACGTGAGAGAGATAAAAGCTCATTTAGGAACGACATGAACATGCTGCGTACGTAGCTGTTTATCAGTAAATATCTCCACTGAGATTAAGAAAAGCAGTAGCTTAATAAATTAAGTACTTCCTGGTATGGTTACTGTACTGGTAACTCCCCAAAAGAATCTGGATTGTGGTGAGGGAACAGAGAAAAAAGCTCATTTAGGACCTGCACTTACGAAGGGGGTAGGCAGCTGTATATCAGGGAGTAAACCTTCTGAGAATAAAAACAGCTGGAGCTTGTTAAGGTAATTACACAGGGGAAAGGATAGTGTACTGGGAACTCCTCAGAAGAATCTGATTTGTGGTGAGGGGAGAGAGATAAAAGCTCATTTAGGAACGACATGAACATGCTGCGTACGTAGCTGTTTATCAGTAAATATCTCCACTGAGATTAAGAAAAGCAGTAGCTTAATAAATTAAGTACTTCCTGGTATGGTTACTGTACTGGTCACTCCCCAAAACAATCTGGATTGTGTTGAGGGAACAGAGAAAAAAGCTCATTTAGGACCTAAACTTACGAAGGGGGTAGGCAGCTGTATATCAGGGAGTAAACCTTCTGAGAATAAAAACAGCTGGAGCTTGTTAAGGTAATTACACAGGGGAAAGGATAATGTACTGGGAACTCCTCAGAAGAATCTGATTTGTGGTGAGGGGAGAGAGATAAAAGCTCATTTAGGAACGACATGAACATGCTGCGTACGTAGCAGTTTATCAGTAAATATCTCCACTGAGATTAAGAAAAGCAGTAGCTTAATAAATTAAGTACTTCCTGGTATGGTTACTGTACTGGTCACTCCCCAAAAGAATCTGGATTGTGGTGAGGGAACAGAGAAAAAAGCTCACTTAGGACCTGCACTTACGAAGGGGGTAGGCAGCTGTATATCAGGGAGTAAACCTTCTGAGAATAAAAACAGCTGGAGCTTGTTAAGGTAATTACAGAGGGGAAAAGATGAAGTACGGGGAACTCCTCAGAATAATCTGATTTGTGGTGAGGGGAGAGAGATAAAAGCTCATTTAGGAACGACATGAACATGCTGCGTACGTAGCTGTTTATCAGTAAATATCTCCACTGAGATTAAGAAAAGCGGTAGCTTAATAAATTAAGTACTTCCTAGTATGGATACTGTACTGGTAACTCCCCAAAAGAATCTGGATTGTGGTGAGGGAACAGAGAAAATAGCTCATTTAGGACCTGCACATACGAAGGGGGTAGGCAGCTGTATTTCAGGGAGTAAACCTTCTGCGAATAAGAACAGCTGGAGCTTGTTAAGGTAATTACACAGAGGAAAGGATAATGTACTGGGAACTCCTCAGAAGAATCTGATTTGTTGTGAGGGGAGAGATATGAAAGCTCATTTAGGAACGACATGAACATGCTGCGTACGTAGCTGTTTATCAGTAAATATCACCACTGAGATTAAGAAAAGCAGTAGCTTAATGAATTAAGTACTTCCTGGTATGGTTCCTGTACCGGTAACTCCCCAAAAGAATCTGGATTGTGGTTTGGGAACAGAGAACAAAGCTCATTTATGACTTGCACTTACGAAGGGAGTAGGCAGCTGTATATAAGGGAGTAAACCTTCGGAGAATAAAAACAGCTGGAGATTGTTAAGGTAATTACACAGGGGAACGGATAATGTACTGGGAACAATTCAGAAGAATCTGATTTGTGGTGAGGGGAGAGAGATAAAGCTCATTTAGGAACGACATGAACATGCTGCCTAGGTAGCTGTTTATCAATAAATATCTCCACTGAGATTAAGAAAAGCAGTAGCTTAATAAATTAAGTACTTCCTGGTATGGTTACTGTACTGGTAACTCACCAAAGAATCTGGATTGTGGTGAGGGAACAGAGAAAAAAGCTCATTTAGGACCTGCACTTTCGAAGGGGGTAGGCAGATGTATATCAGGGAGTAAACCTCCTGAGAATAAAAACAGCTGGAGCTTGTTAAGGTAATTACAACGCGGGAAGTATAATGTACTGGGAACTCCTCAGAAGAATCTGATTTGTTGTGAGGGGAGAGATATGAAAGCTCATTTACGAACGACATGAACATGCTGCGTACGTAGCTGTTTATCAGTAAATATCTCCACTGAGATTAAGAAAAGCAGTAGCTTAATAAATTAAGTACTTCCTGGTATGGTTACTGTACTGGTAACTCCCCAAAGAATGTGGATTGTGGTGAGGGAACAGAGAAAATAGCTCATTTAGGACCTGCACTTACGAAGGGAGTAGGCAGCTGTATATCAGGGAGGAAAACTTCTGAGAATAAAAACAGCTGGAGCTTGTTAAGGTAATTACACAGGGGAAAGGATAATGTACTGGGAACTCCTCAGAAGAATCTGATTTGTGGTGAGGGGAGAGAGATAAAAGCTCATTTAGGAACGACATGAACATGCTGCGTACTTAGCTGTTTATCAGAAAATATCTCCACTGAGATTAAGAAAAGCAGTAGCTTAATAAATTAAGTACTTCCTGGTATGGTTTCTGTACTGGTAACTCCCCAAAAGAATCTGGATTGTGGTGAGGGAACAGAGAAAAAGCTCCTTTAGGACCTGCACTTACGAAGGGGTAGGCAGCTGTATATCAGTGAGTAAACCTGCTGAGAATAAAAACAGCTGGAGCTTGTTAAGGTAATTACACATGGGAAAGGTTAATGTACTGGGAACAATTCAGAAGAATCTGATTTGTGGTGAGGGGAGAGAGATAAAAGCTCATTTAGGAACGACATGAACATGCTGCGTAGGTAGCTGTTTATCAGTAAATATCTCCACTGAGATTAAGAAAAGCAGTAGCTTAATAAATTAAGTATTCCTGGTATGGTTACTGTACTGGAAACTCCCAAAAGAATCTGGATTGTGGTGAGGGAACAGAGAAAAAAGCTCATTTAGGACCTGCACTTTCGAAGGGGGTAGGCAGCTGTATATCAGGGAGTAAACCTTCTGAGAATAAAAACAGCTGGAGCTTGTTAAGGTAATTACACAGGGGAAAGGATAATGTACTGGGAACTCCTCAGAAGAATCTGATTTGTGGTGAGGGGAGAGAGATAAAAGCTCATTTAGGAACGACAGCAACATGCTGCGTAGGTAGCTGTTTATCAGTAAATATCTCCACTGAGATTAAGAAAAGCAGGAGCTAAATAAATTAAGTACTTCCTGGTATGGTTACTGTACTGGTAACTCCACAAAAGAATCTGGATTGTGGTGAGGGAACAGAGAAAAAAGCTCATTTAGGACCTGCACTTACGAAGGGGGTAGGCAGCTGTTTATCAGGGAGTAAACCTTCTGAGAATAAAAACAGCTGGAGGTTGTTAAGGTAATTACACAGGGGAAAGGATAATGTACTCGGAACTCCTCAGAAGAATCTGATTTGTGGTGAGGGGAGAGAGATAAAAGCTCATTTAGGAACGACATGAACATGTTGCGTACGTAGCTGTTTATCAGTAAATATCACCACTGAGATTAAGAAAACCAGTAGCTTAATGAATTAAGTACTTCCTGGTATGGTTCCTGTACCGGTAACTCCCCAAAAGAATCTGGATTGTGGTTTGGGAACAGAGAACAAAGCTCATTTATGACTTGCACTTACGAAGGGAGTAGGCAGCTGTATATAAGGGAGTAAACCTTCTGAGAATAAAAACAGCTGGAGATTGTTAAGGTAATTACACAGGGGAACGGATAATGTACTGGGAACAATTCAGAAGAATCTGATTTGTGGTGAGGGGAGAGAGATAAAAGCTCATTTAGGAACGACATGAACATGCTGCCTAGGTAGCTGTTTATCAGTAAATATCTCCACTGAGATTAAGAAAAGGAGTAGCTTAATAAATTAAGTACTTCCTGGTATGGTTACTGTACTGGTAACTCACCAAAGAATCTGGATTGTGGTGAGGGAACAGAGAAAAAAGCTCATTTAGGACCTGCACTTTCGAAGGGGGTAGACAGATGTATATCAGGGAGTAAACCTTCTGAGAATAAAAACAGCTGGAGCTTGTTAAGGTAATTACAAAGCGGGAAGTATAATGTACTGGGAACTCCTCAGAAGAATTTGATTTGTTGTGAGGGGAGAGATATGAAAGCTCATTTACGAACGACATGAACATGCTGCGTACGTAGCTGTTTATCAGTAAATATCTCCACTGAGATTAAGAAAAGCAGTAGCTTAATAAATTAAGTACTTCCTGGTATGGTTACTGTACTGGTAACTCCCCAAAGAATCTGGATTGTGGTGAGGGAACAGAGAAAATAGCTCATTTAGGACCTGCACTTACGAAGGGAGTAGGCAGCTGTATATCAGGGAGGAAAACTTCTGAGAATAAAAACAGCTGGAGCTTGTTAAGGTAATTACACAGGGGAAAGGATAATGTACTGGGAACTCCTCAGAAGAATCTGATTTGTGGTGAGGGGAGAGAGATAAAAGCTCATTTAGGAACGACATGAACATGCTGCGTACTTAGCTGTTTATCAGAAAATATCTCCACTGAGATTAAGAAAAGCAGTAGCTTAATAAATTAAGTACTTCCTGGTATGGTTACTGTACTGGTAACTCCCCAAAAGAATCTGGATTGTGGTGAGGGAACAGAGAAAAAGCTCCTGTAGGACCTGCACTTACGAAGGGGGTAGGCAGCTGTATATCAGTGAGTAAACCTGCTGAGAATAAAAACAGCTGGAGCTTGTTAAGGTAATTACACAGGGGAAAGGTTAATGTACTGGGAACAATTCAGAAGAATCTGATTTGTGGTGAGGGGAGAGAGATAAAAGCTCATTTAGGAACGACATGAACATGCTGCGTAGGTAGCTGTTTATCAGTAAATATCTCCACTGAGATTAAGAAAAGCAGTAGCTTAATAAATTAAGTATTTCCTGGTATGGTTACTGTACTGGAAACTCCCCAAAAGAATCTGGATTGTGGTGAGGGAACAGAGAAAAAAGCTCATTTAGGACCTGCACTTTCGAAGGGGGTAGGCAGCTGTATATCAGGGAGTAAACCTTCTGAGAATAAAAACAGCTGGAGCTTGTTAAGGTAATTACACAGGGGAAAGGATAATGTACTGGGAACTCCTCAGAAGAATCTGATTTGTGGTGACGTGAGAGAGATAAAAGCTCATTTAGGAACGACATGAACATGCTGCGTACGTAGCTGTTTATCAGTAAATATCTCCACTGAGATTAAGAAAAGCAGTAGCTTAATAAATTAAGTACTTCCTGGTATGGTTACTGTACTGGTAACTCCCCAAAAGAATCTGGATTGTGGTGAGGGAACAGAGAAAAAAGCTCATTTAGGACCTGCACTTACGAAGGGGGTAGGCAGCTGTATATCAGGGAGTAAACCTTCTGAGAATAAAAACAGCTGGAGCTTGTTAAGGTAATTACACAGGGGAAAGGATAGTGTACTGGGAACTCCTCAGAAGAATCTGATTTGTGGTGAGGGGAGAGAGATAAAAGCTCATTTAGGAACGACATGAACATGCTGCGTACGTAGCTGTTTATCAGTAAATATCTCCACTGAGATTAAGAAAAGCAGTAGCTTAATAAATTAAGTACTTCCTGGTATGGTTACTGTACTGGTCACTCCCCAAAACAATCTGGATTGTGTTGAGGCAACAGAGAAAAAAGCTCATTTAGGACCTAAACTTACGAAGGGGGTAGGCAGCTGTATATCAGGGAGTAAACCTTCTGAGAATAAAAACAGCTGGAGCTTGTTAAGGTAATTACACAGGGGAAAGGATAATGTACTGGGAACTCCTCAGAAGAATCTGATTTGTGGTGAGGGGAGAGAGATAAAAGCTCATTTAGGAACGACATGAACATGCTGCGTACGTAGCAGTTTATCAGTAAATATCTCCACTGAGATTAAGAAAAGCAGTAGCTTAATAAATTAAGTACTTCCTGGTATGGTTACTGTACTGGTCACTCCCCAAAAGAATCTGGATTGTGGTGAGGGAACAGAGAAAAAAGCTCACTTAGGACCTGCACTTACGAAGGGGGTAGGCAGCTGTATATCAGGGAGTAAACCTTCTGAGAATAAAAACAGCTGGAGCTTGTTAAGGTAATTACAGAGGGGAAAAGATGAAGTACGGGGAACTCCTCAGAATAATCTGATTTGTGGTGAGGGGAGAGAGATAAAAGCTCATTTAGGAACGACATGAACATGCTGCGTACGTAGCTGTTTATCAGTAAATATCTCCACTGAGATTAAGAAAAGCGGTAGCTTAATAAATTAAGTACTTCCTAGTATGGATACTGTACTGGTAACTCCCCAAAAGAATCTGGATTGTGGTGAGGGAACAGAGAAAATAGCTCATTTAGGACCTGCACATACGAAGGGGGTAGGCAGCTGTATTTCAGGGAGTAAACCTTCTGAGAATAAGAACAGCTGGAGCTTGTTAAGGTAATTACACAGAGGAAAGGATAATGTACTGGGAACTCCTCAGAAGAATCTGATTTGTTGTGAGGGGAGAGATATGAAAGCTCATTTAGAACGACATGAACATGCTGCGTACGTAGCTGTTTATCAGTAAATATCTCCACTGAGATTAAGAAAAGCAGTAGCTTAATAAATTAAGTACTTCCTGGTATGGTTACTGTACTGGAAACTCCCCAAAAGAATCTGGATTGTGGTGAGGGAACAGAGAAAAAAGCTCATTTAGGACCTGCACTTACGAAGGGGGTAGGCAGCTGTATATCAGGGAGTAAACCTTCTGAGAATAAAAACAGCTGGAGCTTGTTAAGGTAATTACACAGGGGAAAGGATAATGTACTGGGAACTCCTCAGAAGAATCTGATTTGTGGTGAGGGGAGAGAGATAAAAGCTCATTTAGGAACGACATGAACATGCTGCGTAGGTAGCTGTTTATCAGTAAATATCTCCACTGAGATTAAGAAAAGCAGGAGCTTAATAAATTAAGTACTTCCTGGTATGGTTACTGTACTGGTAACTCCACCAAAAGAATCTGGATTGTGGTGAGGGAACAGAGAAAAAAGCTCATTTAGGACCTGCACTTACGAAGGGGGTAGGCAGCTGTATATCAGGGAGTAAACCTTCTGAGAATAAAAACAGCTGGAGCTTGTTAAGGTAATTACACAGGGAAAGGATAATGTACTGGGAACTCCTCAGAAGAATCTGATTTGTGGTGAGGGGAGAGAGATAAAAGCTCATTTAGGAACGACATGAACATGCTGCGTACGTAGCTGTTTATCAGTAAATATCTCCACTGAGATTAAGAAAAGCAGTAGCTTAATAAATTAAGTACTTCCTGGTATGGTTACTGTACTGGTAACTCCCCAAAAGAATCTGGATTGTGGTTTGAGGGAACAGAGAAAAAGCTCATTTAGGACCTGCACTTACGAAGGGAGTAGGCAGCTGTATATCAGGGAGTAAACCTTCTGAGAATAAAAACAGCTGGAGCTTGTTAAGGTAATTACACAGGGGAACGGATAATGTACTGGGAACTCCTCAGAAGAATCTGATTTGTGGTGAGGGGAGAGAGATAAAAGCTCATTTAGGAACGACATGAACATGCTGCGTAGGTAGCTGTTTATCAGTAAATATCTCCACTGAGATTAAGAAAAGCAGTAGCTTAATAAATTAAGTACTTCCTGGTATGGTTACTGTACTGGTAACTCACCAAAAGAATCTGGATTGTGGTGAGGGAACAGAGAAAAAAGCTCATTTAGGACCTGCACTTACGAAGGGGGTAGGCAGCTGTATATCAGGGAGTAAACCTCTGAGAATAAAAACAGCTGGAGCTTGTTAAGGTAATTACACAGGGGAAGTATAATGTACTGGGAACTCCTCAGAAGAATCTGATTTGTGTGAGGGGAGAGATATAAAGCTCATTTAGGAACGACATGAACATGCTGCGTACGTAGCTGTTTATCAGTAAATATCTCCACTGAGATTAAGAAAAGCAGTAGCTTAATAAATTAAGTACTTCCTGGTATGGTTACTGTACTGGTAACTCCCCAAAGAATCTGGATTGTGGTGAGGGAACAGAGAAAATAGCTCATTTAGGACCTGCACTTACGAAGGGAGTAGGCAGCTGTATATCAGGGAGTAAACCTTCTGAGAATAAAAACAGCTGGAGCTTGTTAAGGTAATTACACAGGGGAAAGGATAATGTACTGGGAACTCCTCAGAAGAATCTGATTTGTGGTGAGGGGAGAGAGATAAAAGCTCATTTAGGAACGACATGAACATGCTGCGTACTAGCTGTTTATCAGTAAATATCTCCACTGAGATTAAGAAAAGCAGTAGCTTAATAAATTAAGTACTTCCTGGTATGGTTACTGTACTGGTAACTCCCCAAAAGAATCTGGATTGTGGTGAGGGAACAGAGAAAAAGCTCATTTAGGACCTGCACTTACGAAGGGGGTAGGCAGCTGTATATCAGGGAGTAAACCTTCTGAGAATAAAAACAGCTGGAGCTTGTTAAGGTAATTACACAGGGAAAGGTTAATGTACTGGGAACAATTCAGAAGAATCTGATTTGTGGTGAGGGGAGAGAGATAAAAGCTCATTTAGGAACGACATGAACATGCTGCGTAGGTAGCTGTTTATCAGTAAATATCTCCACTGAGATTAAGAAAAGCAGTAGCTTAATAAATTAAGTACTTCCTGGTATGGTTACTGTACTGGTAACTCCCCAAAAGAATCTGGATTGTGGTGAGGGAACAGAGAAAAAAGCTCATTTAGGACCTGCACTTTCGAAGGGGGTAGGCAGCTGTATATCAGGGAGTAAACCTTCTGAGAATAAAAACAGCTGGAGCTTGTTAAGGTAATTACACAGGGGAAAGGATAATGTACTGGGAACTCCTCAGAAGAATCTGATTTGTGGTGAGGGGAGAGAGATAAAAGCTCATTTAGGAACGACATGAACATGCTGCGTAGGTAGCTGTTTATCAGTAAATATCTCCACTGAGATTAAGAAAAGCAGTAGCTTAATAAATTAAGTACTTCCTGGTATGGTTACTGTACTGGTAACTCCCCAAAAGAATCTGGATTGTGGTGAGGGAACAGAGAAAAATGCTCATTTAGGACCTGCACTTACGAAGGGGGTAGGCAGCTGTATATCAGGGAGTAAACCTTCTGAGAATAAAAACAGCTGGAGCTTGTTAAGGTAATTACACAGGGGAAAGGATAATGTACTGGGAACTCCTCAGAAGAATCTGATTTGTGGTGAGGGGAGAGAGATAAAAGCTCATTTAGGAACGACATGAACATGCTGCGTACGTAGCTGTTTATCAGTAAATATCTCCACTGAGATTAAGAAAAGCAGTAGCTTAATAAATTAAGTACTTCCTGGTATGGTTACTGTACCGGTAACTCCCCAAAAGAATCTGGATTGTGGTTGAGGAACAGAGAAAAAGCTCATTTAGGACCTGCACTTACGAAGGGGTAGGCAGCTGTATATCAGGGAGTAAACCTTCTGAGAATAAAAACAGCTGGAGCTTGTTAAGGTAATTACACAGGGGAAAGGATAATGTACTGGGAACTCCTCAGAAGAATCTGATTTGTGGTGAGGGGAGAGAGATAAAAGCTCATTTAGGAACGACATGAACATGCTGCGTACGTAGCTGTTTATCAGTAAATATCTCCACTGAGATTAAGAAAAGCAGTAGCTTAATAAATTAAGTACTTCCTGGTATGGTTACTGTACTGGTAACTCCCCAAAAGAATCTGGATTGTGGTGAGGGAACAGAGAAAAAAGCTCATTTAGGACCTGCACTTACGAAGGGGGTAGGCAGCTGTATATCAGGGAGTAAACCTTCTGAGAATAAAAACAGCTGGAGCTTGTTAAGGTAATTACAAGGGGAAAGGATAATGTACTGGGAACTCCTCAGAAGAATCTGATTTGTGGTGAGGGGAGAGAGATAAAAGCTCATTTAGGAACGACATGAACATGCTGCGTACGTAGCTGTTTATCAGTAAATATCTCCACTGAGATTAAGAAAAGCAGTAGCTTAATAAATTAAGTACTTCCTGGTATGGTTACTGTACTGGTAACTCCCCAAAGAATCTGGATTGTGGTGAGGGAACAGAGAAAAAGCTCATTTAGGACCTGCACTTACGAAGGGGGTAGGCAGCTGTATATCAGGGAGTAAACCTTCTGAGAATAAAAACAGCTGGAGCTTGTTAAGGTAATTACACAGGGGAAAGGATAATGTACTGGGAACTCCTCAGAAGAATCTGATTTGTGGTGAGGGGAGAGAGATAAAAGCTCATTTAGGAACGACATGAACATGCTGCGTACTAGCTGTTTATCAGTAAATATCTCCACTGAGATTAAGAAAAGCAGTAGCTTAATAAATTAAGTACTTCCTGGTATGGTTACTGTACTGGTAACTCCCCAAAAGAATCTGGATTGTGGTGAGGGAACAGAGAAAAAGCTCATTTAGGACCTGCACTTACGAAGGGGGTAGGCAGCTGTATATCAGGGAGTAAACCTTCTGAGAATAAAAACAGCTGGAGCTTGTTAAGGTAATTACACAGGGGAAAGGATAATGTACTGGGAACTCCTCAGAAGAATCTGATTTGTGGTGAGGGGAGAGAGATAAAAGCTCATTTAGGAACGACATGAACATGCTGCGTAGGTAGCTGTTTATCAGTAAATATCTCCACTGAGATTAAGAAAAGCAGTAGCTTAATAAATTAAGTACTTCCTGGTATGGTTACTGTACTGGTAACTCCCAAAAGAATCTGGATTGTGGTGAGGGAACAGAGAAAAAAGCTCATTTAGGACCTGCACTTACGAAGGGGGTAGGCAGCTGTATATCAGGGAGTAAACCTTCTGAGAATAAAAACAGCTGGAGCTTGTTAAGGTAATTACACAGGGGAAAGGATAATGTACTGGGAACTCCTCAGAAGAATCTGATTTGTGGTGAGGAGAGAGATAAAAGCTCATTTAGGAACGACATGAACATGCTGCGTACGTAGCTGTTTATCAGTAAATATCTCCACTGAGATTAAGAAAAGCAGTAGCTTAATAAATTAAGTACTTCCTGGTATGGTTACTGTACTGGTCACTCCCCAAAAAATCTGGATTGTGGTGAGGGAACAGAGAAAAAAGCTCATTTAGGACCTGCACTTACGAAGGGGGTAGGCAGCTGTATATCAGGGAGTAAACCTTCTGAGAATAAAAACAGCTGGAGCTTGTTAAGGTAATTACACAGGGGAAAGGATAATGTACTGGGAACTCCTCAGAAGAATCTGATTTGTGGTGAGGGGAGAGAGATAAAAGCTCATTTAGGAACGACATGAACATGCTGCGTACGTAGCTGTTTATCAGTAAATATCTCCACTGAGATTAAGAAAAGCAGTAGCTTAATAAATTAAGTACTTCCTGGTATGGTTACTGTACTGGTAACTCCCCAAAAGAATCTGGATTGTGGTGAGGGAACAGAGAAAAAGCTCATTTAGGACCTGCACTTACGAAGGGGGTAGGCAGCTGTATATCAGGAGTAAACCTTCTGAGAATAAAAACAGCTGGAGCTTGTTAAGGTAATTACAGAGGGAAAGGATAATGTACTGGGAACTCCTCAGAAGAATCTGATTTGTGGTGAGGGGAGAGAGATAAAAGCTCATTTAGAACGACATGAACATGCTGCGTACGTAGCTGTTTATCAGTAAATATCTCCACTGAGATTAAGAAAAGCAGTAGCTTAATAAATTAAGTACTTCCTGGTATGGTTACTGTACTGGTAACTCCCCAAAAGAATCTGGATTGTGGTGAGGGAACAGAGAAAAAGCTCATTTAGGACCTGCACTTACGAAGGGGGTAGGCAGCTGTATATCAGGGAGTAAACCTTCTGAGAATAAAAACAGCTGGAGCTTGTTAAGGTAATTACACAGGGGAAAGGATAATGTACTGGGAACTCCTCAGAAGAATCTGATTTGTTGTGAGGGGAGAGAGATAAAAGCTCATTTAGGAACGACATGAACATGCTGCGTAGGTAGCTGTTTATCAGTAAATATCTCCACTGAGATTAAGAAAAGCAGTAGCTTAATAAATTAAGTACTTCCTGGTATGGTTACTGTACTGGTAACTCCCCAAAAGAATCTGGATTGTGGTGAGGGAACAGAGAAAAAAGCTCATTTAGGACCTGCACTTACGAAGGGGGTAGGCAGCTGTATATCAGGGAGTAAACCTTCTGAGAATAAAAACAGCTGGAGCTTGTTAAGGTAATTACACAGGGGAAAGGATAATGTACTGGGAACTCCTCAGAAGAATCTGATTTGTGGTGAGGGGAGAGAGATAAAAGCTCATTTAGGAACGACATGAACATGCTGCGTACGTAGCTGTTTATCAGTAAATATCTCCACTGAGATTAAGAAAAGCAGTAGCTTAATAAATTAAGTACTTCCTGGTATGGTTACTGTACCGGTAACTCCCCAAAAGAATCTGGATTGTGGTGAGGGAACAGAGAAAAAAGCTCATTTAGGACCTGCACTTACGAAGGGAGTAGGCAGCTGTATATCAGGGAGTAAACCTTCTGAGAATAAAAACAGCTGGAGATTGTTAAGGTAATTACACAGGGGAAAGGATAATGTACTGGGAACTCCTCAGAAGAATCTGATTTGTGGTGAGGGGAGAGAGATAAAAGCTCATTTAGGAACGACATGAACATGCTGCGTACGTAGCTGTTTATCAGTAAATATCTCCACTGAGATTAAGAAAAGCAGTAGCTTAATAAATTAAGTACTTCCTGGTATGGTTACTGTACTGGTAACTCCCCAAAAGAATCTGGATTGTGGTGAGGAACAGAGAAAAAGCTCATTTAGGACCTGCACTTACGAAGGGGTAGGCAGCTGTATATCAGGGAGTAAACCTTCTGAGAATAAAAACAGCTGGAGATTGTTAAGGTAATTACACAGGGGAAGGATAATGTACTGGGAACTCCTCAGAAGAATCTGATTTGTGGTGAGGGGAGAGAGATAAAGCTCATTTAGGAACGACATGAACATGCTGCGTAGGTAGCTGTTTATCAGTAAATATCTCCACTGAGATTAAGAAAAGCAGTAGCTTAATAAATTAAGTACTTCCTGGTATGGTTACTGTACTGGTAACTCCCCAAAGAATCTGGATTGTGGTGAGGGAACAGAGAAAAAAGCTCATTTAGGACCTGCACTTACGAAGGGGTAGGCAGCTGTATATCAGGGAGTAAACCTTCTGAGAATAAAAACAGCTGGAGCTTGTTAAGGTAATTACACAGGGGAAAGGATAATGTACTGGGAACTCCTCAGAAGAATCTGATTTGTGTGAGGGGAGAGAGATAAAAGCTCATTTAGGAACGACATGAACATGCTGCGTACGTAGCTGTTTATCAGTAAATATCTCCACTGAGATTAAGAAAAGCAGTAGCTTAATAAATTAAGTACTTCCTGGTATGGTTACTGTACTGGTAACTCCCCAAAAGAATCTGGATTGTGGTGAGGGAACAGAGAAAAAGCTCCTTTAGGACCTGCACTTACGAAGGGGGTAGGCAGCTGTATATCAGTGAGTAAACCTTCTGAGAATAAAAACAGCTGGAGCTTGTTAAGGTAATTACACAGGGGAAAGGTTAATGTACTGGGAACAATTCAGAAGAATCTGATTTGTGGTGAGGGGAGAGAGATAAAAGCTCATTTAGGAACGACATGAACATGCTGCGTAGGTAGCTGTTTATCAGTAAATATCTCCACTGAGATTAAGAAAAGCAGTAGCTTAATAAATTAAGTACTTCCTGGTATGGTTACTGTACTGGAAACTCCCCAAAAGAATCTGGATTGTGGTGAGGGAACAGAGAAAAAGCTCATTTAGGACCTGCACTTACGAAGGGGGTAGGCAGCTGTATATCAGGGAGTAAACCTTCTGAGAATAAAAACAGCTGGAGCTTGTTAAGGTAATTACACAGGGGAAAGGATAATGTACTGGAACTCCTCAGAAGAATCTGATTTGTGGTGAGGGGAGAGAGATAAAAGCTCATTTAGGAACGACATGAACATGCTGCGTAGGTAGCTGTTTATCAGTAAATATCTCCACTGAGATTAAGAAAAGCAGTAGCTTAATAAATTAAGTACTTCCTGGTATGGTTACTGTACTGGTAACTCCCAAAAGAATCTGGATTGTGGTGAGGGAACAGAGAAAAAAGCTCATTTAGGACCTGCACTTTCGAAGGGGGTAGGCAGCTGTATATCAGGGAGTAAACCTTCTGAGAATAAAAACAGCTGGAGCTTGTTAAGGTAATTACACAGGGGAAAGGATAATGTACTGGGAACTCCTCAGAAGAATCTGATTTGTGGTGAGGGGAGAGAGATAAAAGCTCATTTAGGAACGACATGAACATGCTGCGTACGTAGCTGTTTATCAGTAAATATCTCCACTGAGATTAAGAAAAGCAGTAGCTTAATAAATTAAGTACTTCCTGGTATGGTTACTGTACCGGTCACTCCCCAAAAGAATCTGGATTGTGGTGAGGGAACAGAGAAAAAAGCTCATTTAGGACCTGCACTTACGAAGGGGGTAGGCAGCTGTATATCAGGGAGTAAACCTTCTGAGAATAAAAACAGCTGGAGCTTGTTAAGGTAATTACACAGGGGAAAGGATAATGTACTGGGAACTCCTCAGAAGAATCTGATTTGTGGTGAGGGGAGAGAGATAAAAGCTCATTTAGGAACGACATGAACATGCTGCGTACGTAGCTGTTTATCAGTAAATATCTCCACTGAGATTAAGAAAAGCAGTAGCTTAATAAATTAAGTACTTCCTGGTATGGTTACTGTACTGGTAACTCCACCAAAAGAATCTGGATTGTGGTGAGGGAACAGAGAAAAAAGCTCATTTAGGACCTGCACTTACGAAGGGGGTAGGCAGCTGTATATCAGGGAGTAAACCTTCTGAGAATAAAAACAGCTGGAGCTTGTTAAGGTAATTACACAGGGGAAAGGATAATGTACTGGGAACTCCTCAGAAGAATCTGATTTGTTGGTGAGGGGAGAGAGATAAAAGCTCATTTAGGAACGACATGAACATGCTGCGTAGGTAGCTGTTTATCAGTAAATATCTCCACTGAGATTAAGAAAAGCAGTAGCTTAATAAATTAAGTACTTCCTGGTATGGTTACTGTACTGGTAACTCCCCAAAGAATCTGGATTGTGGTGAGGGAACAGAGAAAAAGCTCATTTAGGACCTGCACTTTCGAAGGGGGTAGGCAGCTGTATATCAGGGAGTAAACCTTCTGAGAATAAAAACAGCTGGAGCTTGTTAAGGTAATTACACAGGGGAAAGGATAATGTACTGGGAACTCCTCAGAAGAATCTGATTTGTGGTGAGGGGAGAGAGATAAAAGCTCATTTAGGAACGACATGAACATGCTGCGTACGTAGCTGTTTATCAGTAAATATCTCCACTGAGATTAAGAAAAGCAGTAGCTTAATAAATTAAGTACTTCCTGGTATGGTTACTGTACTGGTAACTCCCCAAAAGAATCTGGATTGTGGTGAGGGAACAGAGAAAAAACTCATTTAGGACCTGCACTTACGAAGGGGTAGGCAGCTGTATATCAGGGAGTAAACCTTCTGAGAATAAAAACAGCTGGAGCTTGTTAAGGTAATTACACAGGGGAAAGGATAATGTACTGGGAACTCCTCAGAAGAATCTGATTTGTGGTGTGGGGAGAGAGATAAAAGCTCATTTAGGAACGACATGAACATGCTGCGTAGGTAGCTGTTTATCAGTAAATATCTCCACTGAGATTAAGAAAAGCAGTAGCTTAATAAATTAAGTACTTCCTGGTATGGTTACTGTACTGGTAACTCCACAAAAGAATCTGGATTGTGGTGAGGGAACAGAGAAAAAAGCTCATTTAGGACCTGCACTTACGAAGGGGTAGGCAGCTGTATATCAGGGAGTAAACCTTCTGAGAATAAAAACAGCTGGAGCTTGTTAAGGTAATTACACAGGGGAAAGGATAATGTACTGGGAACTCCTCAGAAGAATCTGATTTGTGGTGAGGGGAGAGAGATAAAAGCTCATTTAGGAACGACATGAACATGCTGCGTACGTAGCTGTTTATCAGTAAATATCTCCACTGAGATTAAGAAAAGCAGTAGCTTAATAAATTAAGTACTTCCTGGTATGGTTACTGTACTGGTAACTCCCCAAAAATCTGGATTGTGGTGAGGGAACAGAGAAAAAAGCTCATTTAGGACCTGCACTTACGAAGGGGGTAGGCAGCTGTATATCAGGGAGTAAACCTTCTGAGAATAAAAACAGCTGGAGCTTGTTAAGGTAATTACACAGGGGAAAGGATAATGTACTGGGAACTCCTCAGAAGAATCTGATTTGTGGTGAGGGGAGAGAGATAAAAGCTCATTAGGAACGACATGAACATGCTGCGTACGTAGCTGTTTATCAGTAAATATCTCCACTGAGATTAAGAAAAGCAGTAGCTTAATAAATTAAGTACTTCCTGGTATGGTTACTGTACTGGTAACTCCCCAAAAGAATCTGGATTGTGGTGAGGGAACAGAGAAAAAAGCTCATTTAGGACCTGCACTTACGAAGGGGGTAGGCAGCTGTATATCAGGGAGTAAACCTTCTGAGAATAAAAACAGCTGGAGCTTGTTAAGGTAATTACACAGGGGAAAGGATAATGTACTGGGAACTCCTCAGAAGAATCTGATTTGTGGTGAGGAGAGAGATAAAAGCTCATTTAGGAACGACATGAACATGCTGCGTACGTAGCTGTTTATCAGTAAATATCTCCACTGAGATTAAGAAAAGCAGTAGCTTAATAAATTAAGTACTTCCTGGTATGGTTACTGTACTGGAAACTCCCCAAAAGAATCTGGATTGTGTTGAGGGAACAGAGAAAAAAGCTCATTTAGGACCTGCACTTACGAAGGGGGTAGGCAGCTGTATATCAGGGAGTAAACCTTCTGAGAATAAAAACAGCTGGAGCTTGTTAAGGTAATTACACAGGGGAAAGGATAATGTACTGGGAACTCCTCAGAAGAATCTGATTTGTGGTGAGGGGAGAGAGATAAAAGCTCATTTAGGAACGACATGAACATGCTGCGTACGTAGCTGTTTATCAGTAAATATCTCCACTGAGATTAAGAAAAGCAGTAGCTTAATAAATTAAGTACTTCCTGGTATGGTTACTGTACTGGTCACTCCACAAAAGAATCTGGATTGTGGTGAGGGAACAGAGAAAAAAGCTCATTTAGGACCTGCACTTACGAAGGGGGTAGGCAGCTGTATATCAGGGAGTAAACCTTCTGAGAATAAAAACAGCTGGAGCTTGTTAAGGTAATTACACAGGGGAAAGGATAATGTACGGGGAACTCCTCAGAAGAATCTGATTTGTGGTGAGGGGAGAGAGATAAAAGCTCATTTAGGAACGACATGAACATGCTGCGTACGTAGCTGTTTATCAGTAAATATCTCCACTGAGATTAAGAAAAGCGTAGCTTAATAAATTAAGTACTTCCTGGTATGGTACTGTACTGGTAACTCCCCAAAAGAATCTGGATTGTGGTGAGGGAACAGAGAAAAAGCTCATTTAGGACCTGCACTTACGAAGGGGTAGGCAGCTGTATATTCAGGGAGTAAACCTTCTGAGAATAAAAACAGCTGGAGCTTGTTAAGGTAATTACACAGGGGAAAGGATAATGTACTGGGAACTCCTCAGAAGAATCTGATTTGTTGTGAGGGGAGAGATATGAATGCTCATTTAGGAACGACATGAACATGCTGCGTAGGTAGCTGTTTATCAGTAAATATCTCCACTGAGATTAAGAAAAGCAGTAGCTTAATAAATTAAGTACTTCCTGGTATGGTTACTGTACTGGTAACTCCCAAAAGAATCTGGATTGTGGTGAGGGAACAGAGAAAAAAGCTCATTTAGGACCTGCACTTTCGAAGGGGCTAGGCAGCTGTATATCAGGGAGTAAACCTTCTGAGAATAAAAACAGCTGGAGCTTGTTAAGGTAATTACACAGGGGAAAGGATAATGTACTGGGAACTCCTCAGAAGAATCTGATTTGTTGTGAGGGGAGAGAGATAAAAGCTCATTTACGAACGACAGCAACATGCTGCGTAGGTAGCTGTTTATCAGTAAATATCTCCACTGAGATTAAGAAAAGCAGTAGCTTAATAAATTAAGTACTTCCTGGTATGGTTACTGTACTGGTAACTCCCCAAAAGAATCTGGATTGTGGTGAGGGAACAGAGAAAAAGCTCATTTAGGACCTGCACTTACGAAGGGGGTAGGCAGCTGTTTATCAGGGAGTAAACCTTCTGAGAATAAAAACAGCTGGAGCTTGTTAAGGTAATTACACAGGGGAAAGGATAATGTACTGGGAACTCCTCAGAAGAATCTGATTTGTGGTGAGGGGAGAGAGATAAAAGCTCATTTAGGAACGACATGAACATGCTGCGTACGTAGCTGTTTATCAGTAAATATCTCCACTGAGATTAAGAAAAGCAGTAGCTTAATAAATTAAGTACTTCCTGGTATGGTTACTGTACCGGTAACTCCCCAAAAGAATCTGGATTGTGGTTTGGGAACAGAGAACAAAGCTCATTTATGACTTGCACTTACGAAGGGAGTAGGCAGCTGTATATAAGGGAGTAAACCTTCTGAGAATAAAAACAGCTGGAGATTGTTAAGGTAATTACACAGGGGAACGGATAATGTACTGGGAACAATTCAGAAGAATCTGATTTGTGGTGAGGGGAGAGAGATAAAGCTCATTTAGGAACGACATGAACATGCTGCCTAGGTAGCTGTTTATCAGTAAATATCTCCACTGAGATTAAGAAAAGCAGTAGCTTAATAAATTAAGTACTTCCTGGTATGGTTACTGTACTGGTAACTCACCAAAGAATCTGGATTGTGGTGAGGGAACAGAGAAAAAAGCTCATTTAGGACCTGCACTTTCGAAGGGGGTAGGCAGATGTATATCAGGGAGTAAACCTCCTGAGAATAAAAACAGCTGGAGCTTGTTAAGGTAATTACAACGCGGGAAGTATAATGTACTGGGAACTCCTCAGAAGAATCTGATTTGTTGTGAGGGAGAGATATGAAAGCTCATTTACGAACGACATGAACATGCTGCGTACGTAGCTGTTTATCAGTAAATATCTCCACTGAGATTAAGAAAAGCAGTAGCTTAATAAATTAAGTACTTCCTGGTATGGTTACTGTACTGGTAACTCCCCAAAGAATCTGGATTGTGGTGAGGGAACAGAGAAAATAGCTCATTTAGGACCTGCACTTACGAAGGGAGTAGGCAGCTGTATATCAGGGAGGAAAACTTCTGAGAATAAAAACAGCTGGAGCTTGTTAAGGTAATTACACAGGGGAAAGGATAATGTACTGGGAACTCCTCAGAAGAATCTGATTTGTGGTGAGGGGAGAGAGATAAAAGCTCATTTAGGAACGACATGAACATGCTGCGTACTTAGCTGTTTATCAGAAATATCTCCACTGAGATTAAGAAAAGCAGTAGCTTAATAAATTAAGTACTTCCTGGTATGGTTACTGTACTGGTAACTCCCCAAAAAATCTGGATTGTGGTGAGGGAACAGAGAAAAAAGCTCATTTAGGACCTGCACTTTCGAAGGGGGTAGGCAGATGTATATCAGGGAGTAAACGTTCTGAGAATAAAAACAGCTGGAGCTTGTTAAGGTAATTACACAGGGGAAAGGATAATGTACTGGGAACTCCTCAGAAGAATCTGATTTGTTGTGAGGGGAGAGAGATAAAAGCTCATTAGGAACGACATGAACATGCTGCGTAGGTAGCTGTTTATTAATAAATATCTCCACTGAGATTAAGGAAAAGCAGTAGCTTAATAAATTAAGTACTTCCTGGTATGGATACTGTACTGGTAACTCCCCCAAAAGAATCTGGATTGTGGTGAGGGAACAGAGAAAAAGCTCCTTTAGGACCTGCACTTACGAAGGGGTAGGCAACTGTATATCAGTGAGTAAACCTTCTGAGAATAAAAACAGCTGGAGCTTGTTAAGGTAATTACACAGGGGAAAGGTTATTGTACTGGGAACAATTCAGAAGAATCTGATTTGTGGTGAGGGGAGAGATAAAAGCTCATTTAGGAACGACATGAACATGCTGCGTACGTAGCTGTTTATCAGTAAATATCTCCACTGAGATTAAGAAAAGTAGTAGCTTAATAAAATAAGTACTTCCTGGTATGGTTACTGTACTGGAAACTCCCCAAAAGAATCTGGATTGTGGTGAGGGAACAGAGAAAATAGCTCATTTAGGACCTGTACTTACAAAGGGGGTAGGCAGCTGTATATCAGGGACTAAACCTTCTGAGAATAAAAACAGCTGGAGCTTGTTAAGGTAATTACACAGGGGAAAGGATAATGTACTGGGAACTCCTCAGAAGAATCTGATTTGTGGTGAGGGGAGAGAGATAAAAGCTCATTTAGGAACGACATGAACATGTTGCGTACGTAGCTGTTTATCAGTAATATCACCACTGAGATTAAGAAAAGCAGTAGCTTAATGAATTAAGTACTTCCTGGTATGGTTCCTGTACTGGTAACTCCGCAAAAAGAATCTGGCTTGTGGTTTGGGAACAGAGAAAAAAGCTCATTTATGACCTGCACTTACGAAGGGAGTAGGCAGCTGTATATAAGGGAGTAAACCTTCTGAGAATAAAAACAGCTGGAGATTGTTAAGGTAATTACACAGGGGAACGGGTAATGTACTGGGAACAATTCAGAAGAATCTGATTTGTGGTGAGGGGGAGAGAGATAAAAGCTCATTAGGAACGACATGAACATGCTGCGTAGGTAGCTGTTTATCAGTAAATATCTCCACTGAGATTAAGAAAAGCAGTAGCTTAATAAATTAAGTACTTCCTGGTATGGTTACTGTACTGGTAACTCCCCAAAGAATCTGGATTGTGGTGAGGGAACAGAGAAAAAAGCTCATTCAGGACCTGCACTTTCGAAGGGGGTAGGCAGCTGTATATCAGGGAGTAAACCTTCTGAGAATAAAAACACCTGGAGCTTGTTAAGGTAATTACACAGGGGAAAGGATAATGTACTGGGAACTCCTCAGAAGAATCTGGTTTGTGGTGAGGGAAAGAGATAAAAGCTCATTTAGGAACGACATGAACATGCTGCGTAGGTAGCTGTTTATCAGTAAATATCTCCACTGAGATTAAGAAAAGCAGTAGCTTAATAAATTAAGTACTTCCTGGTATGGTAACTGTACTGGTAACTCCCCAAAAGAATCTGGATTGTGGTGAGGGAACAGAGAAAAAACTCATTTAGGACCTGCACATACGAAGGTGGTAGGCAGCTGTATATCAGGGAGTAAACCTTCTGATAATAAAAACAGCTGGAGCTTGTTAAGGTAATTACACAGGGGAAAGGATAATGTACTGGGAACTCCTCAGAAGAATCTGATTTGTGGTGTGGGGAGAGAGATAAAAGCTCATTTAGGAACGACATGAACATGCTGCGTAGGTAGCTGTTTATCAGTAAATATCTCCGCTGAGATTAAGAAAAGCAGTAGCTTAATAAATTAAGTACTTCCTGGTATGGTTACTGTACTGGTAACTCCACAAAAGAATCGGGATTGTGGTTTGGGAACAGAGAAAAAAGCTCATTTATGACCTGCACTTACGAAGGGAGTAGGCAGCTGTATATCAGGGAGTAAACCTTCTGAGAATAAAAACAGCTGGAGCTTGTTAAGGTAATTACACAGGGGAACGGAAAATGTACTGGGAACAATTCAGAAGAATCTGATTTGTGGTGAGGGGAGAGAGATAAAAGCTCATTTAGGAACGACATGAACATGCTGCGTAGGTAGCTGTTTATCAGTAAATATCTCCACTGTGATTAAGAAAAGCAGTAGCTTAATAAATTAAGTACTTCCTGGTATGGTTACTGTACTGGAAACTCCCCAAATAATCTGGATTGTGGTGAGGGAACAGAGAAAAAAGCTCATTTAGAACCTGCACTTTCGAAGGGGGTAGGCAGATGTATGTCAGGGAGTAAACCTTCTGAGAATAAAAACAGCTGGAGCTTGTTAAGGTAATTACAAAGGGGAAAGGATAATGTACTGGGAACTCCTCAGAAGAATCTGATTTGTGGTGAGGGGAGAGAGATAAAAGCTCATTTAGGAACGACATGAACATGCTGGGTAGGTAGCTGTTTATCAGTAAATATCTCCACTGAGATTAAGAAATGCAGTAGCTTAATAAATTAAGTAATTCCTGGTATGGTTACTGTACAGGTAACTCCCAAAAGAATCTGGATTGTGGTGAGGGAACAGAGAAAAAAGCTCATTTAGGACCTGCACTTACGAAGGGGGTAGGCAGCTGTATTTCAGGAGTAAACCTTCTGAGAATAAGAACAGCTGGAGCTTGTTAAGGTAATTACACAGAGGAAAGGATAATGTACTAAGAAACTCCTCAGAAGAACCTGATTTGTTGTGAGGGGAGAGAGATAAAACTCATTTACGAACGACATAAACATGCTGCGTAGGTAGCTGTTTATCAGTAAATATCTCCACTGAGATTAAGAAAAGCAGTAGCTTAATAAATTAAGTCCTTCGTGGTATGGTTACTGTACTGGTAACTCCCCAAAAGAATCTGGATTGTTTTGAGGGAAGAGAGAAAAAGCTCATTTAGGACCTGCACTTACGAAGGGTAGGCAGCTGTATATCAGGGAGTAAACGTTCTGAGAATAAAAACAGCTGGAGCTTGTTAGGTAATTACACAGGGGAAAGGATAATGTACTGGGAACTCCTCAGAAGAATCTGATTTGTTGTGAGGGGGAGAGAGATAAAAGGTCATTTAGGAACGACATGAACATGCTGCGTAGGTAGCTGTTTATTAGTAAATATCTCCACTGAGATTAAGAAAAGCAGTAGCTTAATAAATTAAGTACTTCCTGGTATGGATACTGTACTGGTAACTCCCCAAAAGAATCTGGATTGTGGTGAGGGAACAGAGAAAAAGCTCCTTTAGGACCTGCACTTACGAAGGGGGTACCAGCTGTATATCAGTGAGTAAAGTTTCTGAGAATAAAAACAGCTGGAGCTTGTTAAGGTAATTACACAGGGGAAAGGTTAATGTACTGGGAACAATTCAGAAGAATCTGATTTGTGGTGAGGGGAGAGAGATAAAAGCTCATTTAGGAACGACATGAACATGCTGCGTAGGTAGCTGTTTATCAGTAAATATCTCCACTGAGATTACGAAAAGCAGTAGCTTAATAAATTAAGTACTTCCTGGTATGGTTACTGTACTGGAAACTCCCCAAAAGAATCTGGATTGTGGTGAGGGAACAGAGAAAAAAGCTCATTTAGGACCTGTACTTACGAAGGGGGTAGGCAGCTGTTTATCAGGGAGTAAACCTTCTGAGAATAAAAACAGCTGGAGCTTGTTAAGGTAATTACACAGGGGAAAGGATAATGTACTGGGAACTCTCAGAAGAATCTGATTTGTGGTGAGGGGAAGAGAGATAAAAGCTCATTTAGGAACGATATGAACATGTTGCGTACGTAGCTGTTTATCAGTAAATATCACCACTGAGATTAAGAAAAGCAGTGGCTTAATGAATTAAGTACTTCTGGTATGGTTCCTGTACTGGTAACTCCCCAAAAGAATCTGGATTGTGGTTTGGGAACAGAGAAAAAAAGCTCATTTATGACCTGCACTTACGAAGGGAGTAGGTAGCTGTATATAAGGGAGTAAACCTTCTGAGAATAAAAACAGCTGGAGATTGTTAAGGTAATTACTCAGGGGAAAGGATAATGTACTGGGAACAATTCAGAAGAATCTGATTTGTGGTGAGGGGAGAGAGATAAAAGCTCATTTAGGAACGACATGAACATGCTGCGTAGGTAGCTGTTTATCAGTAAGTATCTCCACTGAGATTAAGAAAAGCAGTAGCTTAATAAATTAAGTACTTCATGGTATGGTTACTGTACTGGTAACTCACCAAAAGAATCTGGATTGTTTGAGGGAACAGAGAAAAAAGCTCATTTAGGACCTGCACTTACAAAGGGGTAGGCAGCTGTATATCAGGGAGTAAACGTTCTAAGAAAAAAACAGCTGGAGCTTGTTAAGTAATTACACAGGGGAAACGATAATGTACTGGGAACTCCTCAGAAGAATCTGATTTGTTGTGAGGGTAGAGAGGATAAAAGCTCATTTAGGAACGACATGAACATGCTGCGTAGGTAGCTGTTTATTAATAAATATCTCCACTGAGAATAAGAAAAGCAGTAGCTTAATAAATTAAGTACTTCCTGGTATGGATACTGTACTGGTAACTCCCCAAAAGAATCTGGATTGTGGTGAGGAACAGAGAAAAAGCTCCTTTAGGACCTGCACTTACGAAGGGGGTAGGCATCTGTATATCAGTGAGTAAACCTTCTGAGAGTAAAAACAGCTGGAGCTTGTTAAGGTATTTACACAGGGGAAAGGTTAATGTACTGGGAAACAATTCAGAAGAATCTGATTTGTGGTGAGGGGAGAGATAAAAGCTCATTTAGGAACGACATGAACATGCTGCGTAGGTAGCTGTTTATCAGTAAATATCTCCACTGAGATTAAGAAAAGCAGTAGCTTAATAAATAAGTACTTCCTGGTATGGTTACTGTACTGGAAACTCCCGAAAACAATCTGGTTTGTGGTGAGGGAACAGAGAAAATAGCTCATTTAGGACCTGTACTTACGAAGGGGGTAGGCAGCTGTATATCAGGGAGTAAACCTTCTGAGAATAAAAACAGCTGGAGCTTGTTAAGGTAATTACACAGGGGAAAGGATAATGTACTGGAACTCCTCAGAAGAATCTGATTTGTGGTGAGGGGAGAGAGATAAAGCTCATTTAGGACGACATGAACATGTTGCGTACGTAGCTGTTTATCAGTAAATATCACCACTGAGATTAAGAAAAAGCAGTAGCTTAATGAATTAAGTACTTCCTGGTATGGTTCCTGTACTGGTAACTCACCAAAAGAATCTGGATTGTGGTTTGGGAACAGAGAAAAAAGCTCATTTATGACCTGCACTTACGAGGGAGTAGGCAGCTGTATATAAGGGAGTAAACCTTCTGAGAATAAAAACAGCTGAGATTGTTAAGGTAATTACACAGGGGAACGGATAATGTACTGGTGAACAATTCAGAAGAATCTGATTTGTGGTGAGGGGAGAGAGATAAAAGCTCATTTAGGAACGACATGAACATGCTGCGTAGGTAGCTGTTTATCAGTAAATATCTCCACTGAGATTAAGAAAAGCAGTAGCTTAATAATTAATACTTCCTGGTATGGTTACTGTACTGGTAACTCCCCAAAGAATCTGGATTGTGGTGAGGGAACAGAGAAAAAACCTCATTTAGGACCTGCACTTTCGAAGGGGGTAGGCAGATGTATATCAGGGAGTAAACCTTCTGAGATAAAACAGCTGGAGCTTGTTAAGGTAATTACAAAGCGGAAAGGATAATGTACTGGGAAACTCCTCAGAAGAATCTGATTTTATGGTGAGGGGAGAGAGATAAAAGCTCATTTAGGAACGACATGAACATGCTTCGTACGTAGCTGTTTATTAGAAAGTATCTCCACTGAGATTAAGAAAAGCAGTAGCTTAATAAATTAAGTACTTCCTGGATATGGTTACTGTACTGGTAACTCCCCAAAAGAATCTGGATTGTGGTGAGGGAACAGAGAAAAAGCTCATTTAGGACCTGCACTTACGAAGGGGTAGGCAGCTGTATTTCAGGGAGTAAACCTTCTAGAATAAGAACAGCTGGAGCTTGTTAAGGTAATTACACAGAGGAAAGGATAATGTACTGGGAACTCCTCAGAAGAATCTGATTTGTTGTGAGGGGAGAGAGATGAAAGCTCATTTACGAACGACATGAACATGCTGCGTAGGTAGCTGTTTATCAGTAAATATCTCCACTGAGATTAAGAAAAGCAGTAGCTTAATAAATTAAATATTTCCTGGTATGGTTACTGTACTGGAAACTCCCCAAAAGAATCTGGATTGTGGTGTGGGAACAGAGAAAAAAGCTCATTTAGGACCTGCACTTACGAAGGGGTAGGCAGCTGTATATCAGGGAGTAAACCTTCTGAGAATAAAAACAGTTGGAGCATGTTAAGGTAATTACACAGGGGAAAGGATAGTGTACTGGGAACTCCTCAGAAGAATCTGATTTGTGGTGAGGGGAGAGAGATAAAAGCTCATTTAGGAACGAGATGAACATGATGCGTACGTAGCTGTTTATCAGTAAATATCTCCACTGATATTAAGAAAAGCAGTAGCTTAATAAATTAAGTACTTCCTGGTATGGTTACTGTACCGGTAACTCCCCAAAAGAA
>NW_025961768.1:0-34321 GCF_023159225.1 Perognathus longimembris pacificus | reverse complement strand
CAACAAACAATAGTAGATTTTGTCAATTAAAGCAGCAATAACATATACACTATTCACATATTTAATTGCATAATCAGAGTCCATGACACCTAACGTATTCACACTGTAAGATACAACTCAATCCCTATCAACTATAATTTATCCCCAGTGCTGGGCTTGGAGTCAGGGCCTGAGCACTGTCCCTGCCCTCATTTTGCTCAAGGCTACCACTCTACCACTTCAACCACAGTGACATTTCCTTCTTTTTCTGTTTATGTGGTGCTGAGGTATGTAACCCCCAGGCTTCATGAAGGCAAGGCAAATACTCAAGGGCAAAGCCACATTCCCAGCCCTGACTATCAACTTTTAAAAGTGATATTTTTGAACTCTAAAAATTTACAGAAAAGGAAATATTAGTAGTGGAACCTATGTAACTGTTAAACTTGTAAGGTTTTTAAGATGAACACACATATGAAGTGCTTTCGAATGTTTTTCCTCTGTCCCCAATTATCATAATCACTATTAAAAAGTTCTTCCACCTCAATGTTTTTATTGCCAAATTTTAAACTTGCTAAAATGGTGAGTTGTGGTACAGGATATTTTTGTCATTAGTTGATCAAATGCCAACTGTGAAGATCTTCCTTGCCAACGTCAGTATACAGCGGTTAGATGAGATGAGAAAACTAAAGCAAACGTCCAATATTTTGAACATTTCCGTAAGATGGGTCATTTTGCCCACATTAAGTTAGCAGTGCCATTTGTTATGTGCAGTGTTTGTGTTGTATTCCAAAAGGGACAATAATCTATGGAGGCACAACTTAAGGTGGGAAGGGGTTTTATTTACAAAGGGATTTTATTTACAACCTAAAACCTGGAACCAGAGCAGCCTTCCATCTCCAAATGCTAGCTTGGGAATACTTCGTCCTAGGCTACCTACCCCGAACCAATACCTGAGATCTGTCCTCACCTGAACTCTGAACCTCCACATCTTAATCTCTAACCACCTCAACTTCCAAGCCTCCAGAGGAGCAAGCTTCCTTCCTGTTGGCCTCATTCTCCTCAGGCATTAATAAGACTCAAGTCTCCTCCCAGGTTTTAGGCTTGTCTACAGGCTCTGACTTCCCCACAGGCCTCAGGCTTGAGACAACCCCTCAGGCCTCGGACTCCAGACTCCCCCTTGGGCTTTTGGCTCCCGATGCCCCTTCAGGCTTTGGGCTCTGGTTGACTCTGCCCCACTCCACCAGCCAGCAGGGCATGGCTCTATCCCTGCTCCTCCAGTCACCCTGGTTCGGCTCCGTGCTCCTCTCCTAGGGCCAGTCTGGTTGGGTCACTGCTCTGCTCCTCCAATGGCCCAGTTTCGGCTCCGCTCAGCTTCACTCACCTTTTTCCTATTCCGGGTCTTCTCTTCACCCACTCCTTCCCCAGATGCCCAGGCAGGCAGCCTATTTATACACCCTGGGCGGTCCAGCCCCACCCTCTCCGATCGCCAGACAAACTTGGAGCTCCACTCCTGCTCTCCAGACCAATTAAAAGTGCCCCCCTGGCTGTCCGGAACAATAAAAACTGCCACCCGTGCTGTGGCGGGGGATTTCCTAGGCTGCCCCTCCCTTACTCCTGACACAGCCTGTTGCCACGCCCCCTCCCACGTCCTACGCAGTGACGCCACAGGGGGCGGGACTTCCCTGCCACGCCTGTTATTCCTTGTGCCTTTTGCCTTGGTTGATGTAATTCCGAATGTATGTGTGAAAACCGACGGGAAAGCCAGCAGTGGTGAAGTCCACGTGAATCAAAATGGCGGGCGGTGGCTTCTCCAAGCAGAAAAAAATTGCTAAGAAAAAAAAAGTCACCCAGAGGCAAGCTCCCACAAGAAGGGCCAAGAATGAAATGGCAGTTGTGTTTCTCCCCTGTGGAGAGTGGTTTTATGCAGCTTTCCCTGCCGGTTATCAGCGTGCAGGCCGCTCCCTCAGGCGGGAACAAACTCGCCGCTCCGCCATTTTCCTCTGCAAGGGAGGGGCCCCACGCGCATTTTACGCTCAGTGCAACCAAGTGCCTCCGATACACACAGCGATGCGCGTTCCTGTAATTTGCGGAAATGCTTTTACGACCTCCGGTAACCCTGAGGTAAAAAGACAAAAGTCTGTGCTACACCCACTTACTCTTCACCACAGAGGATTCAGCTTCGGACAATGCCCGCCTGGCTCAAAATTCACTTCTGTATTTAATTTCTACATTCCTTACCTTCTTCCCGCAGTTTCGTACCCTGACGCGCTCAGCCGCTTCACCGGCCCCCCGCAGGCACCGCTCCGTGGGCTTGGACCCCCGAAGGTCCCGGATGTAGGGCCGGGGAAGGGGTGGGGAGGAAGTCGGCAACGTGGAAGCTCTGAAAGTGAAGGGGGAGCCAGTAAGTCAGTAGGGAGTTTGGGAATCCCCCACGATGGGATGTAAAACCAAACCAAAATACTCGCTGTGGGTTACCCTCCATCCTCATTGCCATTGTTTTCATATGACTATAGCGTTTGATAGAACCTTTGTTACTAAAGGGTGCTTCATAAACTCCCCTCTCCCCAATACTGACATTATGTCCTCCCAAGGGCTCCAACTACGTCAGACACACGCAAAACCAAAGTGAGGAATCCAAACCCTCCATTTCTCCCTTCCCCTCCCTGCCTGCCTGCCTGCTTTCCTGTCTTTCTCCCTTCCTTCCTTCCTTCCTTCCTTCTTTCCTTTTTCTTTCTCTTTCTTTCTTTCTTTCTTTCTTTCTTTTTTCTGTTTCTCTGTTTCTCTTTCTCTCTCTCGTAAAAATTGTTTTGGAGTTGTTCATTTATTGCTGTACAAGTACTAGTGCCAGAACTTTTCTCCTTGTACTTTCATTCACTGTATACCCTTAATCCCCAATCTCAGCCTGCTGAAGGCCTTTGTTTACAGATATGTTCTAAAACACCCTCATTGTAGATTTTATCTACAGCAGTTATTAAGCATGTAGACTCTCATTGCATTGTTATGTACTTGGAATTTCAACACATTATTCTAAATAATTATTTGGGTGATCATATATTTTTTTCTTTCTTTCCCAGAAATAGTCCAGCACTGATACCAGACACACAAACTAGAGTTCTATACAGTTAACACTTCCTTTAGAATATTTTAAATAAATCAAAATTACTACTCTGAATTGATTGCCCTATGTTCTCATCTGAGATTGACACTTGAATAATTGTACATTCTCCAGGAGAGATGACCTGCTTTTCAAGTTCAATATGTAAAATGTGTATTTTATTCAATTGCTATCCCTTTGGGGGAAAATATTTTACAGTTAAATGCTGCATTTTCAAAAGTAGACATTGGGCACTGAGCACAGATCACAGTTAACCCTGTCATAGAAATTATCCATTGTAGAGTTAGTAATAGGAAAAGACTGAAAGCATATTTAAATTGTAAAACAGAAGTTATATGATATCATTTTCTCTAAAAGTAAAGCACCATCATCAGTGAAATGAAGTATCTAAAGGTTTTGGATACCCACATCGATTTTAGGAATCCTATAATAAGACAATTGTTTTTCAAAAAAATTCTAGAATTCATTTAACAACATTAGTAGCTGTAAGATTTTACCATGAATGCTCTCACAAATATAAAATCAATCATGTCACCATAAATGTGTTTTATACCAACATAATGTTTAGGACTTCCTATAACAATAATATCTTATCAGAGTGATTTTACAGGGAAAATGTACATAAGCACTTAGTAATATTGAAAACTGCTCAATAATTTCAAATAGGCTTTGGATAGAAAAGCTTATTTGCAAACTAGTGATCTTTTATCAGAGACACAGTTAAGGAAAACTATTATGAGGAAATATAGTAACAATTTAGTAAGATGAGCTTTGAGAATGATTTAATCTTAGCTATTTCAAGTATTACCGAATTGTAGGTATTAAAATAGAAATAACAAATACTATGTAGTTAAGGATGTAGCACAAAGACTTTATGCTGATGTACTGGCATTTGAACTCAGGGCCTTTCCTTTTTAATTGTGTTGTACTTTGAACAGAGGTATTTGCATTTCTCAGGGATACTCTGGACCACATTTCAGCCTGTTTGTTATGATTATTGTTGAAATACTGTCCTGTTTCCAGTCAGAGCAGGCCTGGCCTGTGAACTTTTGTCTACACTGCCATGGCTGAGAGGATAGGCATATCCCACCACAGTCAGCTTTCTCTGAAGACATGGTGAAACATGGTCATTTTGCTCAGACTATCCTTTGAAACACAATGCTCCTGATCTCTGGCTCATGAGAAATGTATTTTATACCTGTAAACTAAGAGTGTCCAAATTCCTGTCCTCAATCATTTCTTCCTCTCTTCTTTTCTTTCTTTCTCTTGCTCTTTTTCCTTCCTTCCTTCCTTCCTTCCTTCCTTCCTTCCTTCCTTCCTTCCTTCCTTTCTTCCTTCCTTCCTTCCTTTCTTCCTTCCTTCCTTCCTTCCTTCCTTCCTTCCTTCCTTCCTTCCTTCCTTCCTTCCTTCCTTCCTTATTTTCCTCCTTTATTGTCTGGGTTGACATTTCTTTCCCTGTCTCATTCTACCATTCTTTTTTTATTTTTACCCCCTTTCTTCTTCCTTCTTTACTCCCCTTCCTTCCTCTTTGTCTTTCTCTATCCCTATCCCCTTATTTCTGTATTTCAACTTCAATCTTCTCTTTTTTCACATTCTTTCAGTTTCTCTTTCTGCTTTTGCTTTCCTTTACTCTCATTACTTTCACTTCTTTCTTTCTTTTTTATCTCTCTTTCCTTCCTTCTTCACTTCTTTCTCTATTCCTTTCTTTTTCCTTGACTCTAAGTGCTGCTATTGGGCCTGGGTGCAGTCCCTAAGTTTTTATGCTGAAGTCTGGTGCACCACCCCTTGAGGCTGTACCAATACTTCTGGTCTTTTGATAACTATTTTTTTTTGGCCAGTCCTGGGCCTTGGACTCAGGGCCTGAGCACTGTCCCTGGCTTCTTCCCGCTCAAGGCTAGCACTCTGCCACTTGAGCCACAGCGCCGCTTCTGGCCGTTTTCTGTATATGTGGTGCTGGGGAATCGAATCTAGGGCCTCGTGTATCCGAGGCAGGCACTCTTGCCACTAGGCTATATCCCCAGCCCTTTTGATAACTTTTGAATAGAGTTTCCTGTCTTGGCCATCTCTGAAGTGAATTCTCAGATCTCATCCTCCTCTGTAGCTAGGAATACAATGAGGAGCTACTGTCATTGGTTCCATAGGGAGGTGTCAATTAAGCAGGTGTTGAATGAAGTGAGTTTTTCTATGGCAACCAATCTCTGTTATGATTCAGGACTGGAGTTTGCATATAGAAGTCAAGGCTCAGGCAGGGAGTACAAACCTAGTATCCTTTGGTAGGACCAACATCTCTTGTTGAGTGACACTGGGTTCCCTGGTTGTAGGTGTGCCTCTGATGTTTTTGAGCAGGGTTATCAAGGGCAGTTTTTGCAACATCTTGTGAGAGAATTAGGGTTCACTGTGCAATTTTGATGTGAACTACAGTCTGTTTTCTCAAGTCCTCTGAGATAGGTTCAAGCTCATTGACTATTATTCATGGACTATGTTAGGTGAAATTGGGTACTCAGACACAGAATTTTAACTGTCAGAGGAGTGTCTGTATAAACTTAGAATTTTCTACTATTACTTGGGTGTCATGGTCTTGCAAAATATTGTGTAGGCATTTAGGAAGCACAGCCTATAATACATAGTTCTAATTTCTTCTGCAAAAAGAAACATACTTGACCATCACCTGTAATAACACCAAATCCTATGTACCAAGAGATTTACTTTCTAACAGTGCATTTAATTTTGTGCTTTGTAATATTTCTAATCTTTTAAAGCTTACTTGTTTGTGGTCAGAGAATACTAAATGCTTCAAGTCCTCCCTTGACCCAGGTTGGGGCAACTAAGGTAACAGCCTCATCATCTTTTACTTGAGGGAGCAAAACTGATCTTGAGAGATTTGTCAACCTAAAACAGGAGCCATTGTATCAGTGTAGAACTTGTGGGGAGGCACCCTCAGTACACTGCTACCAGAAGTCCCTGTCATAAATTCAGTAAAGGATGTTTCTTAGAATTTTACTTCAAAACTGTATGCAGTAACATGAAAGGATAATGGCAGTTTCTTTCTACTGTTCCTTTTTATATAGAACATAAATAACAACTTCTCATATATACATCACATATAGCATCTGGTGGAGTATTAGCGCCATGGGGCCTGACATGCTTTTTCACCGTTTTTGAAGTTGTTAAGAATTGAAGTCAAGATTTACTAACAATCTCTGCACAGTGTTGAATCCATACTTTCCAGGAAATTCTGATTTAGAGGCTACGATCACTTACCTAGCTCATTAGTTTTTAGGGGAAATAGTCTGGGATATATTAAAATCTATTCATTCTAGGAAGGTTCTTTATATAGTATCAAACCAAAAAGTCATGGTGAAAGAACCACCCACATTCACCAGACATTGCTTTGGATTTGCTCCTATGGTTTGGATAAGTTAGATTTCACTGCTTTTTGTTCAGATGTCACCTGGTATTGAAAACATTAAGACATTCTTCCATTTGTCTATAACTGTTTTAAAAGAATCCCTTCACAAATTTTGCTCCTGAGTAGCATTCAACACTTGAGTTCCACTTCCACTGAGCTTCACTGATCTTAATGATTAACCTTGGTGTGTTACTGAGAATGAGTATTATTCTCAACAGTCATTTTACAGTAGTTGTGTAGAGACATGTTGAAATTGGTGCATTATGATCCCATTTTGTATTTGTGATAAACAAAAATGTAATGGGAAAAACCCTTAGAATAACCAGTGCTTTAATTTTATTCATAGACCTTGGGACTTCAAAGTATCAATAGAGGATGCTGAAAATGCATCTTACTTTTACATTGGTCAGATGACTGTGATCTGATTTCTTAATTTCTATATTTGAAACCTTTTGAATTAGGTATATAATTAAAGCCTAACATTGAAAAAATAGTGTAATTCAGCACTATAACTCAAGAATAAAGTTTTACTTTCTAGATAAGATAGTTTATTGTATCAAATTTAAATGTTACTTTATAATGGTAAATTCCTTTAAAAGAATATTTAAACTGTGTTGCATACTTCCTATCCCCTCCAAGACATCCAATCATTGTAATTGTGTATGAACTGTGTAAAGTTTAACTTATTACACATTGTGCCTTACTTTATTATTTTTTGTTGAAATACAGCTCTATATTTCATGAAAATAACAGGATCTAATTCTTAATGAATAAGAATTTACTCTTTAAAAATATAAAATCCTCATGTTTGTATTTGCCAATTATACCTTTGCTTATCTGTTTATTACACTTACTCAATACATGAATCTATAAAAAAAATTAGTACACTGTCCGTATACCAAACATATACAAGCAGAGATGGAAATCAGGAAAACAACTGCACTGCAATTCCCTCAATAAACAAAGTAAAACCTAGTAAGTAAGCAAGCTCTCTGCGAATAAACCTAATTAAGAAAGCAAAAGACCTTTTTTTAGAAAACCTCTAAAAATTTGAAGAAAAGAATCAAAGTCAACATCAGTGAATGGAACCTGCTAGAATATTCTGGAAGAGGCAGGCACTAGTAGTGGAAAAATGCCCATAAATGATCTACAAATTTCATGCCATCCCCATCTCCTGTCAAAAATTATCTAGAAATCTAATGCAATCCCCATCAAATCCTGAAAGTAGTTCTTTACTGAGATAGAGAATACAAACTAAAAATTCATGTGGAAGAGCAAAGTCTACAAATAGCTAAAGCAATTCTAGGCAAAAATGGCAATGGGGGAGGTATCACAATCCCAGACCTGAAGCTCTAGTAAAGAGCTCTACTAAAAAAGCAGCATGCTTTTGCCCCAAAAGTAGACCTGGAGATCACTGGAACAGACTAGAAGACTCAGACATATAAGCACTTACTTAGAGTTACCTGATATTTGACTGGGTAGCCAAGTATAGACAGTGGGGACAAAGCAGGTTCTTCAAAAGTTGGTCTTGTTAAAACTAGGTATCTAGGTGCATAAAACTAGAGGTGGATCCCCATTTGTTGCCATGTACTAAAATCACATCAAAGTATATCAAAGACCTCAACATTAGACCTGGAACTTTGCAATTACTGCAAAAAGAAGTAGAAGGAATCCTTGAGCTCAAAGGCATGTGCAGGACGTTTTCTGAAAAGTCTCAGGGACACAGCAGATAGGAGAGGCACTTAAGAAGTGGGATTTTACCAAAATAAAATGTTTCTGCATGCCAAAGGATATAGATACTAAACTAGAAAAACAACCAACAGAGCAGAGCAGGAGAAGATCTTTACCAATACAACTAAGGAAGACCTAATATCCAAAACATAGAAGGAGCTCAATAAAATAACAGGTCGGAAAGCTACATACTTACTAAAAGGAGCTGTGGACAGGCTTCTAAGAAGAAGAGACAAGGTAAAGAAACACCTGAGAAAAGGCTCATCCTTCCTGGCCATAAAGAAAATGCACATCAAAATACCTATGAGATTCCATCTCATCTGAATTTCTTTGGCCAAAATTGTGAATTCAAACAAAAATAACAAATAGTGGCAGGGATGTGGTGGAAAGAAGTCTATTGCACCTTTGGTGGGTATGTACACTAGTACATTCCAGCAAGCTAGAGGTTTCTGAAGAACAAAGTACACATTTCACATGTCCTAGTCATGCCACTCCTGGGTACCTGTCATGAACATCACAAACCAGCATACAGAAAGACAACTGCACCTCCTTGTTCACTGGTGAACTATTCACAATATCCAAGTTAGGGAAACAGCCCAGATGTCCTTCAATGGATGAGTGGATCTAAAAATACACGATGTAATTTTATACTCCCATTACAAAGTAAAATTTAGCATTTGCAGGGGAATGGATAGGACTAGACAAGACATTTTTTGTGAAGTAAGCCAAACTGAGAGAGACAATGTTTTTGCTCCCATGCAAAAGTAAGTTTTAAAATACCTTGGGACATGAAAAATTAGGTACAGGACTCTAGGCATTCACTCACAGAAGACCAAAGCGTATACTCTAAAACTTAGAAGGATGTCTCCATACAAGTGGTTCCCCTCAATGGAAGTGAATGTTTTACATACCCAGCATGGGAAGAAATATATGAAATATGTATGACTGATAGTTTTGTACTTTGTCATACATATCTTTTACAATATGTAATTTCATTTTCTTGTAAATTTTATATACATAACTTTTATTAGTCACAAACACATACCATCCATTTCCATCTATTCAAACCTTTACTCCAACCTTTCCAGGTCCTGTCTAGATGATGTCTCAGAAAAAGGAGTATAAGTCTTTATTAGGGTCACTGTTCTACCCTGACTTTGAGTATTTAAAGAACTTCTTGGTAATGTCATTTCTCAGTTTTACTATTACTGGCTTTTGGGGTTTCCAGATACTAGTGAAGTCCCCAAAAGAGTAACTAGACGTGCAAAAATCTTAGCTTTAAGAGTTCTTGAGAGCCCTGGAATTTTCATTCTGTTTCTTTTTCTTGAGCTGGAAATGATGTAGCTATGTTGGAATGCCTTTGACCTTTAATGCCATGGGGGTCGTCAAGATGATAGCATATGGTCCTTTCCAGGTTAGACTATGTCTCTGGGAAGCAAATTTTTTAAGCTACATTGAATCTCTGAGATAGAAGAAATGTACAGAAATGGAGGAAGCAACTGGAAGTGCATCAACAACCCCCTTGAGGATAGCGGATAGGTAGACTGCAAAGCCTGTAGGTATATAGGCAAAGCATTTGTTATGGAGATATACTTCTAATTTCTCCTGAAATCTAAGAAGGGTGGGAGGTTATCTATCACACATGATTTTTAAAGGTGAAAACCCTTCCTAAGAAAGTAAGGGGAAGCAGAGTGGTCTATTTTGTGCCAGTTTCAAAAATATATTTTGTTCTTCTTTTTCTGTTAGAGTTCTACTTAATGTTCTTACTTGGTCATAACTTTGGGGCTTGTAAGCACATTGTACTTCGAATTTATATTTGAGCCTTTATCAGATCCCATAGATGTGTGTAAGCCAAATGTAGGTAATATCAACCATGGACTATCTCCCATTTTTACTACTATAGACACGGTGTCTGTTCTAGAATATTAAGCCTCTACCCACCTCTACACAGATACATGAGGCTTAATTTCTGTGAAATCTATTTTTCCCTGTCTCTTAGATTTTCCTACCTCTGATTCCCATGAGAGTTGTTACACACATGTTTAGGTTACAGGGTGCCCAGTTCTACATCTAGTCACTAGAATGTTTGCATGGCTATTTAGGTTAGGGCTATCATAACTACTTGTTAGGAGTTTAGTTAGCTTTATGTAACTTAAAGGGGGAGTCTGATATAGATAGTCTATCTTGGTCCTTCCCAAAGGACCAAGACCCAAAGTCTCAGGGAAAAATGGCCTCCCTTCCTTCAGAACCTAACTTCCACATACTTCTTCAGTGGCCTATATTTTTATATGCAGATCTAGTCTCAAATCTTTAAAGTAGGATTGGAGGGGAAATTGGGTCCAAAATATTTCTGAAAACCCAATTGGTTTTTAAGAATGATTTTGGCAGTGGTCCTTGACTAATATCCAGGGACACAACTTTTAATAACCAGATTTTAAAATTTAAGGCTATTTTTACCTGGGCAGATATGGAAGGCTTGTACCTGTAAACATAGTACAGTTTTTAGGAGCCATTTTACCTATCTCGTCTCACTTCCTAAAATGACTTTGATCATAACTAAAATTGATGGGTGGAGATTAATCTTCTGTTAAGCTGAGTGTTTCTTACTAAATTTGAGTTGGCTTCTAATACATTTTTCAGCTCCACTTCCATGCATATGGTGGTTAATTGGAATTAAAGCTCTCAGCCACATTTTTTAATGCAGGCCTGTCTTTGAACAAAGATCCACAACTATCAGCATCCTGAATAGTTGGATAACATTTGGGAGCTACCAGCACACATCCAGATGGTGTTCCTAGATGAAACATGTTGAAATCACAATACAATATTGTTGGGGTCCAGCGATGGACTTGACCGGGGACTTGACGCCCTTCCCTCCAGCCCTAGGGGAATGCAGAAGCAGGCTACAGTTCTCTGGGTCCGGAACCAGAAGAACGGCTTTGCACCCAGCCCCCAACTCTCTTGCCAGCCCAGGCGCCTCCCTGTCTCTCCCTGGCAGGGCGCTTTCTGTGACTTAGCTCAAGAGGGGATCATAAGATAGCTCGCAGCCTATAGAGGTCCTGGCCGGTCAGCTTTCTCCCTTCGCTTGCTATCATTAGTCTGTGTCCCTGCCTTAATAAATCAGATAGCTCTTGAAGCTTCTCAGAGACTCTTGTATGCCTTGCTTTCTTTACCGGTAAGGAGGTGGGTAGGCGTTCTTGTTAGGCCGCAGGCACTTGAGGTCGGTACTGACTCCCCCGCCCCATCCTGGCTACCTGCCGGCCGGGCCACCAGGAGAGGGGACGAGAAAGGGAGAGGTGAGAAACATAGCTGAGCCTTAAACCCCATGCCAGGGAAGGCGACCCGAGCCCGACACAATATGGGTAAGCTCTATGACATTTTTCCTTTCCTGGTGACACCAGAGATCTCATTTCCCATGATGCCCTGTTTTAATCAGGCAACAATGACTGCACAGAAAGGAGAAATGAGTTTGCTGTTGTATCAGTGGTGGTTTTCTTTTATTGTTTTGGGGATCCTCAGAGGGAAAATGTCACTGTACTTGTTTCATTGTCTTGTGTATTTCTATCCTCTATTAAATCTCTTCTATTTTGTGCTCCTTCCAATCAAATGAGGCTTTAATGTATTAGGAACAAATTTCCTAAAAAAAAGAAAAAAATTCCTTTTTATTTACTTTGAGTGACATTTGATTATTTGCATTAACATAAAAACTATATCATTAACATTATTACTTATTAATACAATTACTATTACTATAGTGACCTATATATGTTAAATATTAAATTCTCTTGATATGCATCTGCTTATATTTAAATACTTTTTATTTGATTTGATGATAGAGTTCTGGGAACCCAGTTAGTGTAAACCAACAAGACAGCAACCCAGTTTGCTTCTTAAAAGGCAGCAAATAAGTTGCAAATAAGGGGATTAGGAATCTCCTGCTCCTCATACATGTTTATACATTGGCAAAGGCCCAAGATTGCTCTTCTTCTTGCGTCCACCAGATGGCAGGGTATAGGTCCATTAACAGAAAGCAATTATGCTACCGAGTCCACCACCAATTGTCCACCAGAGTGTGCAACCAATCCAGGAAAACCTTCAATGTTTTGCAGCTGTTGTTTCTAGAGCATTTTTAAAAATTTCTTGTTTTGCTGTTTTTGTTTGAGGGGGAGGCATTATTTTGCTGAATTTGATTTCACTATACAAGTGGGGCTGGCCCAGATATCTATATCTTCCATCCTATATTTCTGCCTCGTGTGACTATACTTGCAAATGTGCATGTATGAACCTTGTCAGGCTTAACCTCCTGCTGCATATGTGCCAGCTGGTACCAAAATATCTCCTGATGAGCATCTGGATAGAGTGCATGCACACACTGGTGCATGCCAGTGAGCTCATACTCACATGCAAGTCCCCAGTGGTGTGCATACATATGGTGGTGAGCATTGGACTACTGGTGTGGATGTGCATTACCCTACTAGCGTCATGGGCAAGCTCCCGAGGCACATATATGTGATGTTGAGTGGGAGCGTCTTGGCACGTATGCACGATAATGTCCCAGAAGAGAGAAAATCAATGGAAGCAGGGTTAAAGGTGACAAGGTGATTTATTAGTGTGCAACTGCCTTGTCCTGGGTACCTCAGAAGAAGGAGGAGTGACAGCCTCCAAAAGAGTGAGGTTTGTTATTCTCCACAGGCATCTCCTTTCCACAGATCTTTCCTCTCCCCAAAAGTCGCTTAGTACTCTTTAGACCACTTCTGCACAGGCCTCTCTGCAAGCCTCTCACCTCTCCCCAGACTGCTAGGCAGGCTTCTCGCCTCTCTTCTCCACTCCATTCCACTCCTCCCACTGCCCAATCACCTGGTGCTATGCTGCCCTGGGCTTGTGTGGATGGCAGTGATGTCAGCAGAGGTGGGATTTTCTGTCGCTTAGATTTTCACAGCACAAGCTGGTGAGTTTGCCCCTAATGATACTCATGGGCCTCCTGTTGTACTTGCACATGCTGCTACCTGTATGCCTCTGGCCATGTGAATGTACCCTGGTGAACATGGGCAAGGTGACATGCTTGGTCATGCTGTTGCACACATGATTTATGGTGAGTATAGGGACATGTATACCATATTTCTTTCTTTAATCTTTTTTGGGGGAAGGAGCATGGTGCTGGTATTTGGGAAGTCTACATTTTTTATCACACTGCATCCCATCCTGATCCATGTGTGTCTGGAAGATGCAAGAATGACCTCCTCACACACATTTGGTGGCACATGATGCTGGGCAACCTACTCCCCACATGCTTTTCTTATTATATGTTTTGTTTCCTTTCCAAAAACGTGGATCCCTTGTGTAACTTGATCTTCTGGTGGCTCTAGGCATTCTGTGCTCACGGGCGTGCTACTGTGTGAGAGTGCAGGGATGCAGTTCCTGCTGGTGCTGCTGGCCATGTGAGTATATGGGCCTGTTGTTCCACATGCATCTTGTCATGCCCATGTGCCTCCTCAGAACGAGTTTGCACAACCCTCTTGTTGCATATACATTTGCTAATATGTGTGGGCTTCATGTTGCTCACGCATGTTCGGTGCATCTGTCACTAAACACACCTCTTGTTTGAGCTTGCATCCTCAGCTTATGTTTCCGTTGGTGCTCACAAAACTCCAGTTGTGCATGCTCTTACTGGAGACCACATAGTGCTAATGAGTGTGAGCTTCCTGGTGTGTGTGAACCAGAGGTGCTCTTATCCCTCCTGAAGTGCATGTACCTTCACGAGCCCATGTGTCTGTAGGTGCCCATGTGTCTACTGATTCCCACAGGCCTGCTTGGAACATGCTCCTACCTGCTTTCCTGTAAGGCACACCTGATGTGCATGTGCCTCCAGATGCACACAGGCCATTTGTTGCACAAAGACCTCCTGGTTCACATCAGTGTGTTGACTTGCATGGACTATCTTTTAGGAGTTTCTACACTATTTTTGTGAGTGTGGGTGTTGGCATATTGGTACTGGGGCTCTCTGATTTATTTCTCATGCTGTAGCATTGAGTACTCTAATCATGGATTTACTGTGCTCTTGGGTCTAGTGTAGCGTTTGTGCTGACTCAGCATCAAGGTTATGATCTGAAGCTAGTTCATGGGTCTAAGCTAAGCACTTCCCTCTGTTGTTGGCACTCAAGTTCCAAGGAACTCTAGGATTGTACAAGTAAGGACATTCTACTCTGCAGAAGCTCTTAGAACAGAAGGCCCTCCTACCCCAGCCATTGGTCACTGAATAGAATTGTCAAAGGCCAAAAGGATGTGAAAAAGACCATGACTGCCATTCTTGGGAGTCTGTACTTTGTGCTTGGGCCTGCCCCCCTGCAACTGTGGCCAGCACTGCAGTGTGGTCAGGGGCTCCTCTGGGGTCCCATTCAGGCCTAACTTAGGCAGTGTGCCTCCTGGTGAGCGTGTGTATCCTGCTGCTTGTTGGGTATGTTGGGTGTGTTGGCCTGTGTGCCTACTCCTATGCCTGAGCCTCAAGATGCACACTGCTGGTTTACGTTGGTCCTTTTTATACATGTGCCAGCTGATACAGGCCTCTTAGTATGCCTGAGCTAGTACTGTGTTTACTGGTGCACATTGGATTTCTGTTGTTCACTGGCCTCTTGGTGTATGTGCTAGTATTCCTGCTCCTGCGTTGCAAGGGCCCATATTGGTGTGCATGTTCATACTCACACTGCTTCTGGGATGTGTGGTCCCACAATTATGCATGCACATGCTGATCTTCATGGTCCTCCTTATCTGTTCAGGCATGCTCGTGAATGTGGACATTATATTGTATATCAGCATGGTAGTGTGCAAGCACATACTGGTGGAAGATTCATGTGAAAAATGTTCACATGTAGCTGTTATTTTACTTTATTAATTTATTGGGCATGTATATGTGTATGTGTATATGTGTGTGGGTTGGTATTGGGGAAGTCCAGTTTGTTTTCCTAGCTGCAGCTTGGAGACTCATACACACACTGAACCACAGGACATTCTGGGTATACATCCAAAACACTGCTGAGCAAAGGGGCTGCTGCCTCCCTCAGTGCTCATAGTTTGCCTAAAGTACTTGATGCTTCTTTTCCATGCATGCTCAGGTCAATGCTCAGGTTGCTGGTTGTAGGCATGCAGCACAAGAGGCCCTGCTAATGTTTGTGGACATGGTTGCACAACCATGTCCAACTGCTGGTGTGCAGGTGTCTCCAGATGTGCATAAATTTCTCTGTGCATGTGATCTCCATGGTACAAATGTGATCCAAGGAAACTGTCTGCTGGGTCTCCTGGGCCACATGGAGTCTTTGAGCCTGCTAGTAGCATCAGCATTCAGGTTCATGTGTGCCTGCCAGGGCAAATGAGCATTCTGGTATGCATGTGCCTGATGAATGAAGCACATGAGCATCCTGTTGCACATTCACCTATTAAAGATCATGATGTCAAACTCCTGGTGCATATGTGACTGCTAGTTCACCTTGAACTCTTGGTGAACATGCTGCAGCCAATACACATAGGGCTCTTGGTGTGCCTGCTACTAGTAGTGTGCATTTTGATCAATGTGGGTCTCCGGGTGCATATGTGCATTCTGCTGCATAGTTCATGTGTACATGCTGGTACACATGTCCCTACTGGTGAACTTGATGGTAAACATGGGCCTCCTGGTACTTGTGCACCTATCTATTGCTTAAACTATTGGTGCACCTGCCTGTGTTCAAGCCTTTTAATGTGTGTGTTTGTATGCCAGTGCCTGTAGGCCTGCTGATGCATGCATGCACGCTGGTGAGGGTGGACATCCTGGTGTCTATCAGTGTGCTGCTGTGCATGGGCATGCTGATTGGATAAACTTTCTGATTCAAGTGGGCTTACATTTCATTTTACTTTGTATAGTCCTTGTCTCCCTCTCTCTCTCTTTCTCTCTCTCTTAGTGAGTGTGAGTGTGTATGTGTGTGTGTGTGTGTGTTGCAATCCTATTTAGTGTTCCTCTAAAAACTGCATTGATATACCCATGCTGTGGCATGCTTTTAAAGTCTACAAGGTGGAGGCCCGACTCACAAGTTAGAGCATGTTAGCATATCAATTCCTATTTTGGCCTGACATCCTCCATCCTAGGTCCTCTGTGCTTTCCCCCAAGTCAAGTGACCAGGTCAGGCCTGGCCACAATCGTTAAGTCCCAGGTAAACTATAGTATCTTTGGGCCCCAGGTGTGTCAGCAAAATGCTGCTACCACAATCCTATGGTTCTGCCCCAGCCACATACTATTTCTAGTGACATTTCAGTGCTTGGATTTTCTTCATGAAGATTCAGTCTCCAATAGTGGGAAAAGCTTGGTGCTGAGTTCCAAGTCCAGCCCAGTAGGCCAAGGCCATATGCCAGCAAGCATAGGCCATGGATACAACACTTGTGTTGCTACCGTACATGTTCAAGTCCCAGAAATTGTGAGTACTATCCCTCTTACTGCTTGTTCCCTCAGTTAGTTGACAAGAGTTCATCTGGGGATTACCATAAAAGCTATAGTGTCAAGTTCCTTACACTTATAATGGGATGGGCCTTGTTTTAAATTCCTCAGGATTCTCCTTTAGGCTGTCTTTTCTATAATTTGGAGCCTTTAAAGCTCCTTCTTAACCTTAAGCCTCACAAGTTTATATGTTTATGAACCAAATTGGATCCTTTCATGGGACATTGGAACTTGAATTTTCATAGGATGTACGTGTACACGTGCAAGTAAAGGCCACCTATGTTCATGTGTTCTCTCTCTCTCCCTCTCTCTCTCTCTCACTCTCTCTCTCTCTCCCTCTCTCTGCCCATATCTTTAAAAAGGGGATTCTGCACACACCCCACCCAGGTTCTCTGTTAAGGCTAGCCAACCTCGCTTATGATTTTCTTAACAAAAATTATATTTATCTCCTCTGCAGTGAGTAAACTGACTTCTCAAAGCAAAATTCAGTGCCTGTCTGCCTGTGTGCTTGCCTGCCTGTGTCACTGATACAGCATATATTTATGGTTGTTAGATAATTTAATTGGCTATGATTCAAATCCTCCTGGCACCCACATGCCACCTGGAGCCTGGCTCATGGTCCTCCTGGACTCTGGGCACCTGCTAAGGCATAGGAACATTCTGTTGCATATGGGCTTCCTGGAAGGCATGGGCATCCTATACTGTGCATGAGCCAAGTAAAGACCTGATGCCTAATAGTGTGGGCAAGGCCTCTGTTTCACATGCATCGCTGCTGGTTCGATTTGGTCTGATGATGTGAATGTGCCAGATTTTGTGTGTGTGTGTGTGTGTGTGTGTGTGTGTGTGTGTGTGTGTGTGTGTGCATGTGCCACTATGAGAACACATGCTGGTAATTGTGGGTCTCATGTAAGTGTGCATTTTGGTCCAGGGTGTGCATGTGCCTGCTACTGAACATGTACCTCCTGCTCCATGTACTGGTAAATATGAGCCTGTCTGGGTGCACCTATTCATATGCCAACTGTGCCAACTGCTGGCACATAGGGGCCTATTGGTGTGCATGACCGTGCTGGTGCTTTAAAACCTGCTGGTGCATGCAGGCACGCTGGTGGGTGTAGGCATGCTGGTGGAAATCAGCCTGCTGATGTGCATTAACAAATATGCTCTCTGGTACTATTGGGTATGCATAAGATGTTTTATTTACTTTTATACCTTTATTTTGTCTCCATATGATGTTAATAGTACAGTCTAGTTTATTTCTGTGCTGAAGACTGAGACACTCATAGTAATACTGACATCCATGCTATTCCACATGTCTAGAGGATGGAGATCCGGCACCTCTGGGCAAAGGTCCCAGAGATTCTGACCTTCACTCTTTGCTACAGAATGTTTTTTCTTCTTTTCCAATTGTTCATTGTCCATCTTGTGTGGGAGAGACTGGTGTGCATATGTATGCTGGTAATTGTGCAGGATCTGGTGCATGTGGGTGCACAGGCAAAGAGATTTGAGAGCTACAGGGCATTCAGTCCCCTACACAAGAAGTACACTTGAAAATGCTGGCGTGAAAGAGACTGCTGGTGCACAGGGGCCTTCTTGTACACATGCATATGGATGCACCTCTATGGTTTAAATGCCAAGACTAGCATGTGAGCATGGCCCTTCTTGGTGCATGCTCCACTGGCAGGTCTACTTAAGGTCATGCCATTTCATCTAAGGAATAATTTTAATACAGTATTAATTGTATGGCCCTTAAAATACATTGAAATATTTTGCTTATTTATTGTACAAAGTGATGTACAGAGAGGTTAGAGTTTCACACTTTAGGCATTGGATACATTTCATGTACTGTCTGTTACCGCCTCCCTCATTTCCTCCTCCTCCTTCCCCAATCCCAGTCCACCTAGAGTTGTCCAGTTGGTTTACAAGAAACAGTGTGCAAGTATTGCTATTGTAGTCATTTATCTTTTTATCCTGTATCTCTCAATTTTGGTATTCCCTTTCACTTTCCTGGTTCTAATACCAGTATACACAGTTTCTAATGTAGTCAGATAAGATACAGTGATAGTGCAGGTACAACCGCAGGAAGGAGATAAAAGAGAATCATCAACAATAGAAGCTACGGTTTTACATGGCATGTTGAAAGTAATTACAACAGTGATATATCACTCGTTTCCATATCATGGAGTTCATTTCACTTAGCATTATCTTATGCATTCATAAAGGCATAGAAATTAGGTTCTTGTGATCCTCTGCTGTGACTAGCATAAACCTGTGCAAATTATTCCCAATGAGGGAGACCATAGAGTCTGTGTTTCTTTGGGTCTTGCTCACTTAGTATGATTTTTTTCAAGTCCTTCCATTTCCTTACAAATGACGCGATGTCATTCTTTCTGATAGAGGCATAAAATTCCATTATGTATATGTACCACATTTTCCTGAACCATTCGTCTACTGAGGGCATCTGGATTGGTTCCATCTTTTAGCTATGAAAAATTGTGCTGCGATGAACATTATTGTGCTGGTGGCTTTAGTGTGTTCTTGTTTGTGGTCTTTTGGGTAGATGCCCAAAAGTGGGGCTGCTGGGTCATAGGGGAGTTCTATGTTTAGCCTTCTGAAGAATCTCCATACAACTTTCCAGAGTGGCTGAACCAGTTTACATTCCCACCAACAATGAAGTAGGGTTCCCTTTTGGCTACATCCCCTCCAACTTTTGTTAATGTTAGTTTTCTTGATATAGGACATTCTTAGTGGGGTGAGATGGAATCTCAATGTTGTTTTGATTTGCATTTTTTATGGCCAGTGATATAGAGTACTTTTTCATATGTCTCTTGGCCATTCTCATTTCCTCATCAGAGAAGTTTCTTTGTAAGTCTTTATCCCACTTGTTGAGGGGGCTATTCATTCTTTGCAGTTTTGTTTTGGAGGAATTTAATTTTTTTAGTTCTGCACATAATTTAGATATGAGGCCTTTGTCTGTTGTATGGCTGGTAAAGATCTTTTCCAAATCTGTTGGCTTTCTGTTTATCTTGCAAGTTATGTCTTTTGCTCTGCAGAAGCTTTGCAGGATGATGCAGTCCCATTTGCCCACCCTCCTTTGATTTGTAGCATTTCTGGCTATTAAGGAAGTTCCATCCTGTGCCAAGGAGCTCAAGTGTTTCTACTACTCCTTTTAGTGTTTACAGGGTATCTGTTTTAATTTCGAGGTCTTTGATCCATTTGGAATTGATTTTGGTGTAGGGTGATATATAAAGATCTAGTTTTAGTTTGTTGCAGGTGTTGAGCTTGTTTTGCCAGCACCATTTGTTTTAAAGTCTATCTATCTTCCATCCTATTTTTTTCGCCCCTTTATCAAGGTTTAAATGGGCATAGTTCTCTAGGTTCATTTCTGGGTCTTCAATTCTGTTCCATTGGTCTTCAGGCCTATTCTGGTGCCAATACCAAGCTGTTTTATTACTATAGCTTTATAATACAACTTGAAATTGGGTATTGTAATTCTTCCAGCACTGTTCTTTCTGGTTAGGATTATTTTTACTATGTGGGTCTTTTATTGTTCCATCTAAATTTCTGGATTGCTTCCTCTATTTCATTAAAAAATGGTGTTGGGATATTAATGGGTATTGCATTGACTTTGTAGATTGCCTTTGGCAATATAGCCATTTTGTCTATACTAATCCTTCCAGTCCAGGAGCATGGGAGTTTTTTCCATTTCCTTAGTTTACCTTTATTTTGTTTTTCATGTTTTTATAGTTCTCATCATAGAGGACTTTCCCTTCTTTGGTTAAGGTTATTACTAGGTATTTCATGTTTTTTGAGGCTATTGCAAAAGGAGTTGCTTTCCTGATTTCAGCGTTGGTCTTCAGGTCATTAGCATATAGAAAGGACATTGATTTTTGAGAGTTTATTTTATATCCTACAACTTTTCCAAAGTTTTGGACCAGCTCTAGTAGCTTGGGAGTAGAGGCTATGGGGTTCTTTAGGTATAGCATGATGTCATCTGCAAAGAGAGAAGGTTTAACTTAGTCTTTTTCTATTTGGATCCTCATTATATATTCTTCTTGCCTAATTACTCTGGCTAGGAATTCTAGTACTACGTTGAAGAGGAGGGGAGAGAGCCAACATCCCTGTCTTGTTCAAGATTTTAAAGGGAATGGCTTTAGTTTTTCATCATTTAGAATTATGCTTGCTGTGGGTTTGTCATTAACTGCCTTTATTATATTCAGGAGTTTTCCCTGGAATCCCAATTTTTCCAGGGCTGGGTGCTGAATTTTATAGAACACTTTTTCCGCATCCAGAGATAAAACCATTTGGTTCTTTACCTTGATCCAGTTTATGTGGTGAATTACATTAATTGACTTGCTTATATTGAACCAACTTTGCATCCCTGAGATGAATCCAGTTTGGTCATGGTGTATGTTTTTTTTGTTGTTGTTGACCTGTCGATGTCAATTGGCCAGAATTTTGTTGAGAATTTTTGCTTCTATGATCATCAAAGAAATTGGTCAATAGTTCTCTTTCTTGATGAGTCCCTACTTGGTTTTGGGATAAGGGTTATACTGGCGTCATAGAATGTGTCTGGTGGTGAACTTTTTCAATTTCATTGAAAAGTTTGAGAAATATTGGTGTGAGTTCTGTTTTGAAGGCCTTGTAGAATTCTGCTGTGAATCCATCTGGACCTGGGCTTTTGTTGGATGGGAGACCACTTATTGCTGTTTCTATTTCAATGCTGGATATGGGTCTGTTTAGAGGTTTAAATCTTCATGTTTGAGTTTGGGGATATCATTTTTTTTCTAGGAAATCGTTCATTTCTTCCAGGTTCTCAGATTTGTTGGCATAAAGGTTTGCACAATAGTCCCTTATTGTGTTCTGAATTTTGATTGTTTCTATGGTGATGTTACCTGTTTCATCTCTGATCTTGTTTATTTGGGTGTGCTGCCTTCATTTTTTGGTCAGATTTGCTAGGGGTCTGTCTATCTTGTTAATTTTTTCAAAGAACCACCTCTTTGTTTCGTTGATTCTTTCGATGGTTTTCTTTGTCTCTAATTAATTTAATTCTGATTTTATTTTAAGTATCTGCTTCCATCTATTGACTTGGAGTTTGCCTTGTTGTTCTTTTTCAAGGAGATTAAGGTGCTTCCTTAAGTTGTTGAGTTGCTATTTCTCCAGTTTGTTGGTTTAGGCACTAAGAGATATAAATTTTGCTTTGAGTACTGACTTTGCTATGTCCCAAAGGTACTTTGTGTACTCATCTTTGTTGAATTCCATTAACCTGTGAATTTCTGTTCTAATTTCTATAATGACCGACTGATGGCTCAGCATTGTGTTGTTTAGTCTCCATGAATTGTAGAATTTTCTGTGGTGGCTGTTTAAGTTGCACTCTAATTTTATTCCATGTGGTCTGAGAGAATGCAGGGAATGATTTTGATACTTCTGAAATTGTACAGATTTTCTTTGTGCCCTAAGATGTGATCTGTTTTGGAGATTGTTCCATGTGCTGCCCAAAAGAGTGTGTATTCTGGTATGACTGGATGGACTACTCTGTAGATGTTGGTTAAGTCTAGATGGTCTATACCGTTGTTTAGTTCTGTGGATTCTTTGTTCAGTATTTGGCATGTTGATCTGTCCAGAAGTAATAGTGTAGTGATAAGGTTTCCAACTACCAATGTCTTTGGGTCTATGAGTGTTTTTAGAATCATTAGTGTTTGTTTGACGAAGTTGGGTGCTTCTGTATTTGGTGTGTAGATATTTAGGATGGTTATATCCTCCTATAGAATAGAACTTTTATTAGTATGTAGTATCCTTCTTTGTCTCTTCTTACCATTTTTAATTTGAAGTCAATTCTATCTGATACTAGGATTGCAACTCCAGCCTATTTATGGGGTCCATTTGCTTGGTAGATTTTCTTTAAGGCTTTTACTTTTAGAATATGTTTGCTTTTGCTGGAAAGATATGGCTCTTGGAGGTAGAAGAAAGATGGCATCTTGGTTTTTGATCCAACTTATGAGCCTATGTCGTTTGATTGGAGAATCAAGTACATTAATGTTGACAATTATCATGGAGAGATCTTCAAGTATTCTCTCTTTATTTCTCTCTATGTATTCTCTTTCTTTAAAAATTACTTTCCTATGAATAACATCTCCACTCTTTACTGCTAACTCTCCACTGTCTATCATTTTAACCTTGTTGTTTCTACTGATTCTACTTTCCTCCACATTTCCACATCACTTAAACTAAACCAAAATCATCACCCCCCCATACATTTTACTCTAGTTTCTTTATTACCTCTAACTTACCCTCCTGACTTAATACTAGCTCCTCCAGATCCCACTGACGCCTGGCTATTGGATCGAGGGTATCCCTGCTTAATTCGAGTGAAACAAAGTGGTTCATACAGAAAGCCAGTACAAAAGGAACTTCATATAAGAACAAGAATTGCTCATAGGGTTGTAACAGTAAATAAGTAACTACTGAATACAGGGCTCAGGATTGGTTGTTATATTATATTGAAATTGTAGTCTTTAGGAATGCCTACTCTAATTTTATACACAGGTATAAAAGGTATGTGTATTTAATTGTGAACTTCAAAGATTTACACAACCGTGCCTGGTAAGGTCTGCTTGGGTCTTAAACGGTGCTCACAGTTGCCGGTAGGCTGGCATTCCCAATCCAATTGGGCAGAAGGAACACAAGAAAAATGGCAAACAATGAAGTCTTAGCCCCCACTCAAAGCAAGCAGGAAGCAGAGCAGTCAATTAAAGACATAGAAGAGAAACCCCAAAATTCTCTACAAAGTCTACTGATAAACATGATAAATGAAAAGTTTGAATCTCTTCAGTCAATTATTCTAGAGCGTGAGGAGGCAAAGCAAAAATTAATGGAGAATGTCATGGTATCCGCAAATAGAAAGATAAATGAACTTCAAGAGCTACCCATCTTAAAGATGTGAGAGACAACACTAAAAACAAATTAATGAAGTTAATGAAGTAAAGAAGTCCATACAGGACCTAAGAAATGACATGGAAATTATCAGGAAAGACGAGTCAGAACAAAAAGAGATTCGAAATCAAGTAGCTAGCCTACAGTCCCGAATAACCGAAGCAGAGAATCAAATCTCAGAAGCTGAAGATTCCCTAGAATCTATGGAGAAAGATCAAAAATCAATACAAGTCCAGTCCAATCAACAAAACAGATCTCTACAGATCACTACAGGAGATTCAAGACACGATCAGGAAGCCCGATTTAAGGATAATAGGTATTGGGGAAAACTTGGAGAAAGAAGTTAGTGGGATAGGCAACCTATTTAACAGAATATTAGCTGAAAACTTCCCATATATCCAGAAGGAAAGGCCTATACAGATACAAGAAGCATTTAGAACCCCAAACCGAGCAGACCAGAATAGGACATCCCAGCGACACATTGTGATCAAAACAGGATCAGTAGAGTCAAAGTAAAGAATCCTTAAAGCTGTTAGGGAGACGAAAACAATCACATATAAATGAAAAGCAATCAGAATTACCCCAGGCTTCTCAGCAGAGACCATGAAAGCAAGAAGAGCCTAGAATGAGGTAAACCAAACACAAAATAAAAATAACCACCGACCAAGGATACTTTACCCAGCCAAACTCTCGTTCATAGCTGAAGGTCAAATAAAAGTCTTCCATAGTAAGGAAAAACTGAAACAATATATCGCCACCAAATCAGCTTTGCAAAAAATCTTTAAAGATGTACTATACAGGGAAAATAATCAAGATCCCAATACAGACAGAGAAATGCACCCTAAATAGGAAACATCAGATCAAGAAATGAGAAGACACAGCTTTTAACAAGATAGTGATAATGAAAGGAACAAACAATCATCTCTCAATTCTAACTCTCAACATTAATGGACTTTATCCTCCAATCAAACAACATAGGCTCATAAGTTGGATCAAAAATCAAGATCCATCTTTGTGCTGCCTCCAAGAGATGCATCTATCCAGCAAAAGTAAACATCTTCTAAGAGTGAAAGGCTGGAAAAAAATCTATCAAGCAAATGGCCCCCATAAGCAGGCTGGAGTTGCAATCCTACTATCAGAGAAAATTGATTTCAAATTAAAAAAGGTAAGAAGAGACAAAGAAGGTTACTACATACTAGTAAAGGGATATCTCCTACAGGACGATGTAACCATTCTAAATATCTACAATTAGGCAAGAAGCAAATATAAAGGGGATCCAAAAGGAAAAGATGAAGTTAAACTTTCTCTCTTCGCAGATGATATGATCCATGATCCTATACCTAAAGAATCCCATGGATTCTATCCGCAAGCTACTAGAGCTCATCCAAAACTTTGGCAAAGTTGCAGGATATAAAATAAATCCTCAAGAATCAACGGCCTTTCTCTGTGCTAATGACCTGAAAACCAAGGCAGGAATCAGGAAAGCAACTCCTTTTGCAATAGCCCCCCAAAACATAAAATATCTAAAAATAACCTTAACCAAAGAAGTGAAAGACCTCTTTGAGGAGAATTTTAAAAGCTTGAAAAACGAAATTACGTCCGAACTAAGGAAATGGAAAAACCTCCCATGCTCCTGGATTGGGAGGATTAATATAATCAAAATGGCAATATTGCCAAAGGCTATCTACAAATTCAAGGCAATACCCATTAATGTCCCAATACCATTTTTTAGTGAAATAGAGGAAGCAATCCAGAAATTCATATGGAACAATAAAAGACCTAGAATAGCAAAAACAATCCTAAGCAGAAAGAACAGTGCTGGAGGAATTACAATACCCAACTTCAAGCTGTATTATAAAGCTATAGTAATAAAACAGCTTGGTATTGGCACAGGAACAGGCCTGAAGACCAATGGAACAGAATTGAAGACCCTGAAATGAACCGACAGAACTAAGCCTACTTAATCTTTGATAAAGGGGCTAAAACAATAGTTTGGAAGAAAGATAGCCTCTTTAACAAATGATGCTGGCAAAACTGGCTCAACACATGCAACAAACTAAAACTAGATCCTTATATATCACCCTGCACCAAAATCAATTGTAAATGGATTAAAGACCTCGAAACAAATCAGACACCCTGAAAACACTAAAGGAAGGAGTAGGAGAAACACTTGGGCTCCTTAGCGCAGGATGGTACTTCCTTTACAAAGACCCAGAAAGGCTACAAATCAAAGAAAGGTTGGGCAAATGAGACTGTATCAAACTGCAGAGCTTCTGCACGGCAAAGTTCATAGCTCGCAAGATAAACAGAAAGCCCACAGACTGGGAGAAGATCTTTACCAGCCATTTAACAGACAAAGGCCTCATATCTCAAATAAATGCAGAACTAAAAAAATTACCTTCCTCCAAAACAAAACCGCAAAGAACCAATAGCCCCCTCATCAAGTGGGCTAAAGATTTACAAAGAGGCTTCTCTGATGAGGATTTGAGAATGGCCAAGAGACATATGCAAAAGTGCTCTACATCACTAGCCATAAAAGAAATGCAAATCAAAGCAACTTAGAGATTCCATCTCACCCTAGCAAGAATGTCATATATCAAGAAAACTAACAAAAACAATTGTTGTAGGGGATGTGGCCAAAAGGGAACCCTACTTCATTGTTGGTGGGAATGTAAACTGGGTCAGCCACTCTGGCAAGCAGTATGGAGATTCCTCAGAAGGCGAAATATAGAGCTCCCCCATGACCCAGCAGCCCCAAAAGACCAAACAAAATCCAAAAGACCACAAACAAAATCACATTAAGGCCACCAGCACAACAATGTTCATCATGGCGCAATTTGTCATAGCTAGAATCTGGAACCAACCCAGATGCCCCTCAGTAGGGGCAGGAAATGGATCAGAAAAATGTGGTACATATACACAATGGAATTGTATGCCTGTATCAGAAAGAATGACATTGTCCCATTTGTAAGGAAATGGAAGTACTTGGAAAAAAATTATACTAAGTGAAGTGAGCCAGACCCAAAGAAACATGGACTCTATGGTCTCCCTTATTGGGAATAATTAGTACAGGTTTAGGCAAGTCATACCAGAGGATCACAAGACCCCAATAGCTATACCCTTATGAACACATAAGATGATGCTAAATGAAATGAACTCCATGTTACAGAAACGATTGCTATATCACAGTTTTAACTACTTTCAACGTCCTATCTATATCTGCACTTTTGATTATTGATGATGTTCTTGTATCACCTTCCTGTGGTTGTACCTACAGTATCTCTGTAATCTTATCTGAGTACATTGGGAACCACGTATACTGGCATTGGAACTAGGAAATTGGAAAGGAATACCAAAATTGAGAGACACAGGGTAAAATAAAACCAAACTACTAAAAAAGCAATACTTGCAAAACTGTTTGCTGTAAGTGAACTGAACACCTAATGGGGGGGGAAGAGAAAGGAGAAAGAGGGGGAATTATGAGGGACAAGGTAACAGTACAAGAAATGTATCCATTGCCTAACGTATGAAACTGTAACCACTCTGTACATCATTTTGATAATAAAAATTTGAAAAACAACAACAACAAAGGACGATTATTGAATTTACATAGATCAAGGCACTGGTTAACAAAATAGTGTGTATATGTATGGGGGATGTTTGAGTATTTCTTTGAAGATTCATTGATTTAGGTTTAGAGTGTGAAATAGCAAAATTACACAATATTGAATGGTAACCATCGGAGAGTATGGCGTAGTTCCTAGCACGGGTGCCTTATAATCAAATATATTGGCTGAGATCTCAACTGCAGTTCTTTCCTGCTAGATGACAGTGAGTATATGCTTCAGCTACAAAAGCTGTCATTTGTTGCTGCACTAGATTTACCTCCCCATGAGTGGGGAGCTTGCTCCCTTATCAGTGCTCCCCTTTTCACCCTCTCCTCTGGGAACCTGACCAGCGGGCAGCCAAGGTGGAGCAAAGGGACACGGGCTAGCCTAAGGTTCATGTGGCTGAATGAGATCCCCTTTTCCTCCCTCCTTACCCACCAAGGAAGCCAGTTGCAGATGGATCTCGGAGACTCTTCAGAGAGCAATCCAGAGCTCACAGTAATATAGTAGTGATGACAAGGATTGAGCCTGAGCTGGCGATAGGCTGGCGAGCTTGTCCATCCAAGGGCAGCTCCCAAGGACCTCCCTCATGGACTAGCGTCACTTCCCATAGTACTGCCCTCTGGCAAAGCCCGCAAAAGGAGAGCACACGTGCTCGCTGGCACGAGGTGGGGGATGGTCTCAAAGCTACCCATTCTGGTTCCAGAACCAGAAGGAGGTAGGTGTGGCTCACTTCCACACTGTCCCAGGGCTGGTGGAAGGGTGGCGTCTCGGGAGCGCTCTCCTCGCTCTTCCCCCCTTAAGGCCAAGATGAATCCCCAACAATTTGTCCTTTGGGAGCTAGTTGATATGGATAGGATGGATATTGACTGAGATCAGGGATGTGGCAAGGTGATCCCTTACCGAGGAAATTTGGCCTTGATTTGATCAAACAATGGTTGATGATCTATTGATCAAATATTCTTTGAGAGATGCTGGCTTTACTACTATTACTAAATGTTTTATCTAAAGGTCTTCTCTAAATCAGCTAATGTATTAAATGAAATAAATTTATGGTGTATTCTCATTTCAAAATCCTGATCAAACTTGCAAATATTATACATAAAACATGCGTTCTATATCTGCTAGTAAGAGTACAACTCCATTTTTTTTTTTTTAGGCCAGTACTAGGCCGTGAAGCTTAGCAATCTGGGAAACAAACTCTGCTGCTGCAATCTTGTGGACATGAGCATGAGTCTGCCCTGGAGCCATTCCCCTGTCAACTTCCTCTGTTGTGAGTGTGTGTTGAGCTTTATTGCTGTTGTTTCAGTTATTTTGCCAGGCAGTTTTACACTGGTGAGCTGGTAAATCATAACTGGGATGAGGTAGGCCTGCCCCCCTGCAGATCTGCCGCTTAGCTGGATGTAGAAGTTTCTAAAAGATAAAATAAAATATAAAGCAGAGAGTAGCTCCTAGCGAGCCGAAAACGCACTTATGCAAACAGACTGGGAGAAAGCACGGTTCCCAGTCAGACTGTCTAGCAATACCCAGTTACAGAGAACAACCAACTCCTACCTGAAAACCACAGCAACTACCTAAACTAGCTTGGATGGAGGGTGACAGCAGACCCACCACCTGCAAACTATAAGACACTTATGCAAACTTATGAGAAATATAGAGGATGTATGAAACTAAAGGGTTTGCTGAAATAAACAGAGTTGTGTCATCAGCCTCTCTGTGTCTCCTTCATCATCAATCCCCTTGCCACTTGGTATCCTTGTTCAAGCTGTGGCTGACGAGCGGCAACTGTTGCCCGAACAGGGACCAGAGGAAATCATTGGAAGGACTTCTCACACAGAGAAGCAAGCAGGTAAAGGGACCAAGAAGTGTAGTAGCAGTGGTGGGGGGCGGGTGGGCTGAAGTGAAGGAAATAGAAAGAGAAAAACTATAAGAAAAAGAAAAAAGGAAGGAGATGTAAAATGAGTGCGAAACACGAGTGTTTCTGAGGGCACATAGGACCATCCTGAGGAAAAAGAGCTGTAAGATTACTTCAGAGGGGCTAGAGGAAGTTGTACAGAATCTCTGCAGCTGGTTCCTGGAGGAGGGAACAGTGGACTTGGGGTATGGCAAAAGATTAGCCAAGAATTAAAAAAAACAGATAAAAATTAGAGGAAAACATTGACATTTTCTGTTTGGAAAATGATTAGAAAGAGTCTGGATACAGATCACCAGACTGAAATTGTTTTTTTAAAGTTATTGTGTGAGAAGAACAATAAACAAACCCTCTGTGTATCAATGGCAGAGGAACAGGGCTGTCCATCAGAGTGTGAGTGTGTTAGAAGTATAAAAAATCAGTGTTTGTCTTTTGACACTCTTTGTAACAAAGACAAAGACTCTCCAGGGCACCGACACTTCCCCATGCCCAGCCCTGTGATACATGGGGAAGGCAAATGCCCACTGCTCCTAATTCAGATTCCGCCACCCATGTCTGCAGTTCAAAGGCTATATTGACTGCAATGGAGCAGGGGGAGGGGATTTCCAACTTTTTCCTGTCTTAGAAAACTAAGGCAACCGGTAGTATGGTATTCCATGTTTTAAGGAATTGAAAGAAATTACGAGTTCTACTACGAAATATGGGGCAACTGCTCCTTTCACGTTATCCTTGATTGATAGTTTGGCTCACCAGACATTGTGCCCAGAGGATTGGAAGACAATTGCTCAGGCTTGGCTCAATGGGGGATATTATTTGTTATAGACTACAGAATGGATGGAAAGTTCTGATAAGGTGGCCAAATACAATAACCGCAGCAACATATCTCTAGCCTATGACATGCTGGTGGGTGCAGGTAAATATTCTGATGTTCAACAACAAATTAATTGCCCAGAAATTGCTTATGGACAAATTAATGTATGTGCAACTAAAGCCTAGAGGAAGCTTCCTACTTCTGGGGCAAGGACAGATAAGTTATTTAAGATCACACAGGGGCTAAATGATAGTTTGTCAAGCCTTTGCCTCATGGGACAGTAGGGTTGGTGTTGAGCAGGTCCAGCTGGACTATGAAAGGCATGATTGTTTATCCAGGTGTTATTGATAATGACTATATGGGAGAAATTAAAATTATGGCTGAACATCTGGTTTCTGTTTTGTGTTGTCTTCTTTGTTATGTGCTATTTGGTTTTAGTGCATTTATTGTCTTCTGCTTTCAGCTTCCCTGTGCTCTCTAAGTCAATTTCCATGTTTCTCTTTCTTTTCAACTGGCCTTCTTTGTTTTGCTTTACTCATTCTTCCTGTTGACCACTACTGGTGCCTGCCTTTGCCTACCAATTCATATCTCTTCATCTCAACTTCATGATGAAGCATGAGAGCCCAATTTCCTATATGAATTTGTATTTCCATACATTTAAAACTCAAAGTACTCTACTAGTAGGAAGTGGTAGAAACTAGAAGTTTAGGCCTAACGGAAAGAATTTTGGGAGTCGAGATGTGCCCATGAGGAGATTTTATGTTCTTGACTAGCCACATAGAAACACACATTTATCTCCTCTCTCTCTCTTTCTGTGTATGTATCTCCTAATATTTTGTCCTTGAAGGCCACATGAATATCTTATCTTGACCAGTGGCTTCTCCATTATCCCATTAGGATGCTCTTTTTCACCACAGGCCTATAAACAGCGAGGACAATGAACCATGGCCTGGTCTATGCATCCCACTCTTCAACAACATGAATGAAGTCAGCAGCAGGACAATAATTGGTTCCTCTTGACCAGACAAGGAGTTTTCATTCATCATATAACCTTTCTCAGTTGGTTTTGCAGACAAATATTAAGTTATTGCATTCATGTTTGGTATTCTGAAAAGATTGAGGGGGACTATTCCAGTTATTCCAGATATGAATTCAGATAATCTGTAGACACTTACAACCTTGAAACATTGTTTCTCTCTCATGATGAAATTACTTTGTCTTGTCTAGTGAGAATGAGGCAATAGCAGTGGCAGGCCCATGTGCAACATTTGATGAGTGTGTGGCTAACATTCTTCACTACTGTAGCTGTAAGGAATCACTACGTTGTTACACTCATTCATACACACAAAAATGCATAGTCATACAGGCATCAAGAACACTGGTAAAACCAGAGAGGTTTACAAACCTCCATGAAAATGTGTCCTTCTGGTTGACTCTACACACTATACTGTGCTTTGACACCGAAAAATATTCAGACAGCAAAGTCAAAGACACATACAAATATCCAAAAAATCTGAAAACCAACATTTGGTACCTGAGCTCAGAATACGTCCAATGTGCTGCAGACATGGAAGCGTATTACCAAAACACATAACTGGCACAAAAATCTTCACCAAAACTTTCCATACACATCCACACTCAGAGAATAGTTAAGATTTACATAAAGTCAAGGGGGAATATTATCTCTAGTATGGGAATCTTTAATCGCTAAGATGAATGAGAGCACAATACAAGAGTAAAAACTCTGCTGCTAATTGCTATTGTTGTATTGAGGTGTACAATCAGCAAAACTGGAATAGAACGTGCGATTATTTTAAGAGCATACATGCATGGGAATATGCTTGGTTCTACAGGTTTTTGTGATGTTTGTGATGGACATGCAGTTTATGTTGATGATCTGAAATTTCACAAGGGCACTAAGGTTAAAACAAAAACGCAAAAGAATTTATAAATTGGAATATCTCTGGGAAAATATGTAGAAATCAATTAACAGAAAGAGAAAAAGGAGTGAAAGTATACAGGAAACTATCCATGTTTGAGTAATCTATACTAGGAACAAATTTAAATCACATGCTAATCCTATGATCCAAAAGCAAGAAAGCCAGTGAAGGAGGGCAGGGATTCCCCTTAGGTCCAGGAATTATTGTAAGTTATGAAACAAATGCCAGAGCCCTTTATACTGTGTCCTGGCTGGTGTTAATTTCCTGTGACCATATTCAGCAGCCAAGGTGTTGTAGGCAGAAAGTCAGGAGCTATTGACAACACAGAAAAACAACTGAAGCCAAATATAAAGGAGCAGTTGGAGCCCATGAACAGGACATGCAGCAGAAAGAATGACAAAAAGACCATACCAATGACTAGCCTTAGGAGACCAAGCTGGAACAATCAAGGTGTTATGTATGAAAATCCTTGAATGGAACTCAGCGAGTGAATGCCCAGGTTACGAGTGCCTAAGGATGTCTACTGATAAGGCTGGCATCCAAGTCCCCATTGCACCTGAAGCACACGGAGGCCACCATGTTGGGAATTACTGGTGTGTGGGCCCTGGATAGAACAAAATGTATACTTCAGGATGCAGGAGACAAGGAAGATGAGGTGTCTCCAAAGATCGCAAGATGAGATCAGGCCATTATAAGAAAAACATGGAAACAAAAACTTGTGTGGGTCTTACTGACCCCTACCATATGCAGTATGTGTAGTGATGAAGGTTCTGTTAGCAAAGCAGATAAGGAAGAGCCACAACAAACCCTCATTAAGAGCATATATTGGATGCACATGTGTCCTATGGGGCGAATTGCAAGGACAAATAGTACGTGTAGCCAGAACACGTTACAAATTCACACCAGTTCAACAAAGCAAGGTGGTCAAGTCTGGGGGTCTCATTGCCCACTGCTAGTGTCAACTGCAATACATGAGATCCTAAGTATGTTGGCTATAATAAACATTTAAAAATGTGAGACCAGGTTATGTCTCTGTGGCACAGTGTAACCCTAGGCTAATTTCACAGTATCCTTTTATTACCCACAGGGATAAATATGTCCAGCCATGATGTAGGAGCAGAACACACTTTGCGCCCCTGTGCAGAACCATCACAGGAAGTACTGGTAAGCATCTGGAGTCATAGGGTATTCATTTTCTTCCTAAGGCCAACAGAGAGTATATTAGAGATGTCCCTGTATCTGAATAAGAGCCAAAGCCGAAGAGCACTAGAGTGGGAAGGGTACAGTTCCCAACCATCCCGCGATACTCCTGACATACTATCCTTCCTCTGAAGAGTATTTGCAGACTCTCCTATAGCATCTGTGAGTAGGGAAATCTCCTTGGCCATCCTCACTGGCTTGAAAAAACCTCAGGGAATGAGTGAATTTTGTACAGGGTCACATCTAGAGGTTTATGCTGCATCCAAGCATGCAGGTTTTCTCAGAATAAATAGGAAAATTTTCTTTTGCTACCTTGCCACCCTGGAAAGCAGAATATTAGGTCCATCACTCCAGGACAATGATTCTACATTTACCTTTTGCCACCGTTACAAACTTCCAGAGATTAGTGATGCCTAGAGAATCAGCTCTTTGTCATGGACAACAAGTGTTTCCCCAGCCACAAAGTGTGCTTTGAAAGGTCATTTGGTTTGGTAGGGAATGTGATCCTACTATCACTACTTCCTTCACCTTGTAGTTTGTTTCTGGTATTATTCTACAGTTTCTTCTGGGAGTATGAGAATGTAGACACCATGTACCTATAGCATTTTATACCATCGATACAATCTTCACAAGTTCTCTAAGCAGCACTCATGGAGACTGAAATTCTGATCTCGGGACTCTCTGTGAATCACCACTAATAAGGTTGGTGTTCATACCTAAACAGTTGGGGAACCGGATCTAAAGCATCCCCTGATCTGAACACCCATCTGAGATCACCAGGGTGCCACAGCACTACTAAAGTAGGGAAGAAAACAGAAAAAGGAATGAAACAGTGAGGTGGGGAAGAAGCTAGAGGTGGAACATTACCAGCCTCTTGATCTCAGAAACAGGACATATCAGGCCATATGACAGATAGAATAGATATGAGCACAGGGACACTGTAATGTAACATGGCTGGCATGAGGAAGCATGGCCAGCGTGAGTAAGGAGACTGGTATTGGGAAAGAGACAAACACAAAGCTTTATGGACTTACTCTTTATTGCCATTACACCCATACTGCCTGTTCCCCTATCCACTCTTGCCTTTCTCACCTAGATCATTCTTACTCCTCACAGGTATACAAGGCATTGTTTGCAGTTCTTACTTATTTCTGAAATGATAATACAAATCTTCATTGAAAATCTGTATAACTGCAGAGGCTGTTGATGCCATGAAGGAAACAGG
>NW_025961767.1:0-42792 GCF_023159225.1 Perognathus longimembris pacificus | reverse complement strand
GATAAAAGCTCATTTAGGAACGACATGAAACATGCTGCGTAGGTAGCTGTTTATCAGTAAATATCTCCACTGAGATTAAGAAAAGCAGTAGCTTAATAAATTAAGTACTTCCTGGTATGGTTACTGTACTGGTAACTCCCAAAAGAATCTGGATTGTGGTGAGGGAACAGAGAAAAAAGCTCATTTAGGACCTGCACTTACGAAGGGGTAGGCAGCTGTATATCACGGAGTAAAGCTTCTGAGAATAAAAACAGCTGGGGCTTGTTAAGGTAATTACACAGGGGAAAGGATACTGTACTGGGAACTCCTCAGAAGAATCTGATTTGTGGTGAGGGCAGAGAGATAAAAGCTCATTTAGGAACGACATGAACATGCTGCGTAGGTAGCTGTTTATCAGTAAATATCTCCACTGAGATTAAGAAAAGCAGTAGCTTAATAATTAAGTACTTCCTGGTATGGTTACTGTACTGGTAACTCCCAAAAGAATCTGGATTGTGGTGAGGGAATAGAGAAAAAAGCTCATTTAGGACCTGCCCTTACGAAGGTGGTAGGCAGCTGTATATCAGGGAGTAAACCTTCTGAGAATAAAAACAGCTGGAGCTTGTTAAGGTAATTACACAGGGGAAAGGATAATGTACTGGGAACTCCTCAGAAGAATCTGATTTGTGGTGAGGGCAGAGAGATAAAAGCTCATTAGGAACGACATGAACATGCTGCGTAGGTAGCTGTTTATCAGTAAATATCTCCACTGAGATTAAGAAAAGCAGTAGCTTAATAAATTAAGTACTTCCTGGTATGGTTACTGTACTGGTAACTCCCAAAAGAATCTGGATTGTGGTGAGGGAACAGAGAAAAAAGCTCATTTAGGACGTGCACTTACGAGGGGGTAGGCAGCTGTATATCAGGGAGTAAACCTTCTGAGAATAAAAACAGCTGGAGCTTGTTAAGGTAATTACACAGGGGAAAGGATAATGTCCTGGGAACTCCTCAGAAGAATCTGATTTGTGGTGAGGGCAGAGAGATAAAAGCTCATTTAGGAACGACATGAACATGCTGCGTAGGTAGCTGTTTATCAGTAAATATCTCAACTGAGATTAAGAAAAGCAGTAGCTTAATAAATTTAGTACTTCCTGGTATGTTTACTGTACTGGTAACTCCCCAAAAGAATCTGGATTGTGGTGAGGGAACATAGAAAAAAGCTCATTTAGGACCTGCACTTACGAAGGGGGTAGGCAGCTGTATATCAGGAGTAAACCTTCTGAGAATAAAAACAGCTGGAGCTTGTTAAGGTAATTACACAGGGGAAAGGGTAATGTACTGGAACTCCTCAGAAGAATCTGATTTGTGGTGAGGGCAGAGAGATAAAAGCTCATTTAGGAACGACATGAACATGCTGCGTAGGTAGCTGTTTATCAGTAAATATCTCCACTGAGATTAAGAAAAGCAGTAGCTTAATAAATAAGTACTTCCTGGTATGGTTACTGTACTGGTAACTCCCCAAAAGAATCTGGATTGTGGTGAGGGAACAGAGAAAGAAGCTCATTTAGGACCTGCACTTACGAAGGGGGTAGGCAGCTGTATATCAGGGAGTAAACCTTCTGAGAATAAAAACAGCTGGAGGTTGTTAAGGTAATTACACAGGGGAAAGGATAATGTACTGGGAACTCCTCAGAAGAATCTGATTTTGTGGTGAGGGCAGAGAGATAAAAGCTCATTTAGTAACGACATGAACATGCTGCGTAAGTAGCTGTTTATCAGTAAATATCTCCACTGAGATTAAGAAAAACAGTAGCTTAATAAATTAAGTACTTCCTGGTATGGTTACTGTACTGGTAACTCCCCAAAAGAATCTGGATTGTGGTGAGGGAACAGAGAAAAGAGCTCATTTAGGACCTGCACTTACGAAGGGGGTAGGCAGCTGTATATCAGGGAGTAAACCTTCTGAGAATAAAAACAGCTGGAGCTTGTTAAGGTAATTACACAGGGGAAAGGATAATGTACTGGGAACTCCTCAGAAGAATCTGATTTGTGGTGAGGGCAGAGAGATAAAAGCTCATTTAGGAACGACATGAACATGCTGCGTAGGTAGCTGTTTATCAGTAAATATCTCCACTGAGATAAGAAAAGCAGTAGCTTAATAAATTAAGTACTTCCTGGTATGGTTACTGTACTGGTAACTCCCCAAAAGAATCTGGATTGTGGTGAGGGAACAGAGAAAAAAGCTCATTTAGGACCTGCACTTACGAAGGGGGTAGGCAGCTGTATATCACGGAGTAAAGCTTCTGAGAATAACAACAGCTGGAGCTTGTTAAGGTAAATTACACAGGGGAAAGGATAATGTACTGGGAACTCCTCAGAAGAATCTGATTTGTGGTGAGGGCAGAGAGATAAAAGCTCATTTAGGAACGACATGAACATGCTGCGTAGGTAGCTGTTTATCAGTAAATATCTCCACTGAGATTAAGAAAAGCAGTAGCTTAATAAATTAAGTACTTCCTGGTATGGTTACTGTACTGGTAACTCCCCAAAAGAATCTGGATTGTGGTGAGGGAATAGAGAAAAAAGCTCATTTAGGACCTGCACTTACGAAGGGGGTAGGCAGCTGTATATCAGGGAGTAAACCTTCTGAGAATAAAAACAGCTGGAGCTTGTTAAGGTAATTACACAGGGGAAAGGATAATGTACTGGGAACTCCTCAGAAGAATCTGATTTGTGGTGAGGGCAGAGAGGTAAAAGCTCATTTAGGAACGACATGAACATGCTGCGTAGGTAGCTGTTTATCAGTAAATATCTCCACTGAGATTAAGAAAAGCAGTAGCTTAATAAATTAAGTACTTCCTGGTATGGTTACTGTACTGGTAACTCCCCAAAAGAATCTGGATTGTGGTGAGGGAACAGAGAAAAAAGCTCATTTAGGACCTGCACTTACGAAGGGGGTAGGCAGCTGTATATCAGGGAGTAAACCTTCTGAGAATAAAAACAGCTGGAGCTTGTTAAGGTAATTACACAGGGGAAAGGATAATGTACTGGGAACTCCTCAGAAGAATCTGATTTGTGGTGAGGGCAGAGAGATAAAAGCTCATTTAGGAACGACAGGAACATGCTGCGTAGGTAGCTGTTTATCAGTAAATATCTCCACTGAGATTAAGAAAAGCAGTAGCTTAATAAATTAAGTACTTCCTGGTATGGTTACTGTACTGGTAACTCCCCAAAAGAATCTGGATTGTGGTGAGGGAACAGAGAAAGAAGCTCATTTAGGACCTGCACTACGAAGGGGGTAGGCAGCTGTATATCAGGGAGTAAACCTTCTGAGAATAAAAACAGCTGGAGCTTGTTAAGGTAATTACACAGGGGAAAGGATAATGTACTGGAACTCCTCAGAAGAATCTGATTTGTGGTGAGGCAGAGAGATAAAAGCTCATTTAGTAACGACATGAACATGCTGCGTAAGTAGCTGTTTATCAGTAAATATCTCCACTGAGATTAAGAAAAACAGTAGCTTAATAAATTAAGTACTTCCTGGTATGGTTACTGTACTGGTAACTCCCCAAAAGAATCTGGATTGTGGTGAGGGAACAGAGAAAAGAGCTCATTTAGGACCTGCACTTACGAAGGGGGTAGGCAGCTGTATATCAGGGAGTAAACCTTCTGAGAATAATAACAGCTGGAGCTTGTTAAGATAATTACACAGGGGAAAGGATAATGTACTGGGAACTCTCAGAAGAATCTGATTTGTGGTGAGGGCAAAGAGATAAAAGCTCATTTAGGAACGACATGAACATGCGGCGTAGGTAGCTGTTTATCAGTAAATATCTCCACTGAGATTAAGAAAAGCAGTAGCTTAATAAATTAAGTACTTCCTGGTATGGTTACTGTACTGGTAACTCCCCAAAAGAATCTGGATTGTGGTGAGGGAACAGAGAAAAAAGCTCATTTAGGACCTGCACTTACGAAGGGGGTAGGCAGCTGTATATCAGGGAGTAAACCTTCTGAGAATAAAAACAGCTGGAGCTTGTTAAGGTAATTACACAGGGGAAAGGATAATGTACTGGGAACTCCTCAGAAGAATCTGATTTGTGGTGAGGGCAGAGAGCTAAAAGCTCATTTAGGAACGACATGAACATGCTGCGTAGGTAGCTGTTTATCAGTAAATATCTCCACTGAGATTAAGAAAAGCAGTAGCTTAATAAATTAAGTACTTCCTGGTATGGTTACTGTACTGGTAACTCCCCAAAAGAATCTGGATTGTGGTGAGGGAATAGAGAAAAAAGCTCATTTAGGACCTGCACTTACGAAGGTGGTAGGCAGCTGTATATCAGGGAGTAAACCTTCTGAGAATAAAAACAGCTGGAGCTTGTTAAGGTAATTACACAGGGGAAAGGATAATGTACTGGGAACTCCTCAGAAGAATCTGATTTGTGGTGAGGGCAGAGAGATAAAAGCTCATTTAGGAACGACATGAACATGCTGCGTAGGTAGCTGTTTATCAGTAAATATCTCCACTGAGATTAAGAAAAGCAGTAGCTTAATAAATTAAGTACTTCCTGGTATGGTTACTGTACTGGTAACTCCCCAAAAGAATCTGGATTGTGGTGAGGGAACAGAGAAAAAAGCTCATTTAGGACGTGCACTTACGAAGGGGGTAGGCAGCTGTATATCAGGGAGTAAACCTTCTGAGAATAAAAACAGCTGGAGCTTGTTAAGGTAATTACACAGGGGAAAGGATAATGTCCTGGGAACTCCTCAGAAGAATCTGATTTGTGGTGAGGGCAGAGAGATAAAAGCTCATTTAGGAACGACATGAACATGCTGCGTAGGTAGCTGTTTATCAGTAAATATCTCAACTGAGATTAAGAAAAGCAGTAGCTTAATAAATTTAGTACTTCCTGGTATGTTTACTGTACTGGTAACTCCCCAAAAGAATCTGGATTGTGGTGAGGGAACATAGAAAAAAGCTCATTTAGGACCTGCACTTACGAAGGGGGTAGGCAGCTGTATATCAGGGAGTAAACCTTCTGAGAATAAAAACAGCTGGAGCTTGTTAAGGTAATTACACAGGGGAAAGGGTAATGTACTGGGAACTCCTCAGAAGAATCTGATTTGTGGTGAGGGCAGAGAGATAAAAGCTCATTTAGGAACGACATGAACATGCTGCGTAGGTAGCTGTTTATCAGTAAATATCTCCACTGAGATTAAGAAAAGCAGTAGCTTAATAAATTAAGTACTTCCTGGTATGGTTACTGTACTGGTAACTCCCCAAAAGAATCTGGATTGTGGTGAGGGAACAGAGAAAGAAGCTCATTTAGGACCTGCACTTACGAAGGGGGTAGGCAGCTGTATATCAGGGAGTAAACCTTCTGAGAATAAAAACAGCTGGAGCTTGTTAAGGTAATTACACAGGGGAAAGGATAATGTACTGGGAACTCCTCAGAAGAATCTGATTTGTGGTGAGGGCAGAGAGATAAAAGCTCATTTAGTAACGACATGAACATGCTGCGTAGTAGCTGTTTATCAGTAAATATCTCCACTGAGATTAAGAAAAACAGTAGCTTAATAAATTAAGTACTTCCTGGTATGGTTACTGTACTGGTAACTCCCCAAAAGAATCTGGATTGTGGTGAGGGAACAGAGAAAAGAGCTCATTTAGGACCTGCACTTACGAAGGGGGTAGGCAGCTGTATATCAGGGAGTAAACCTTCTGAGAATAAAAACAGCTGGAGCTTGTTAAGGTAATTACACAGGGGAAAGGATAATGTACTGGGAACTCCTCAGAAGAATCTGATTTGTGGTGAGGGCAGAGAGATAAAAGCTCATTTAGGAACTACATGATCATGCTGCGTAGGTAGCTGTTTATCAGTAAATATCTCCACTGAGATTAAGAAAAGCAGTAGCTTAATAAATTAAGTACTTCCTGGTATGGTTACTGTACTGGTAACTCCCCAAAAGAATCTGGATTGTGGTGAGGGAACAGAGAAAAAAGCTCATTTAGGACCTGCACTTACGAAGGGGGTAGGCAGCTGTATATCACGGAGTAAAGCTTCTGAGAATAAAAACAGCTGGAGCTTGTTAAGGTAATTACACAGGGGAAAGGATAATGTACTGGGAACTCCTCAGAAGAATCTGATTTGTGGTGAGGGCAGAGAGATAAAAGCTCATTTAGGAACGACATGAACATGCTGCGTAGGTAGCTGTTTATCAGTAAATATCTCCACTGAGATTAAGAAAAGCAGTAGCTTAATAAATTAAGTACTTCCTGGTATGGTTACTGTACTGGTAACTCCCCAAAAGAATCTGGATTGTGGTGAGGGAATAGAGAAAAAAGCTCATTTAGGACCTGCACTTACGAAGGGGGTAGGCAGCTGTATATCAGGGAGTAAACCTTCTGAGAATAAAAACAGCTGGAGCTTGTTAAGGTAATTACACAGGGGAAAGGATAATGTACTGGGAACTCCTCAGAAGAATCTGATTTGTGGTGAGGGCAGAGAGGTAAAAGCTCATTTAGGAACGACATGAACATGCTGCGTAGGTAGCTGTTTATCAGTAAATATCTCCACTGAGATTAAGAAAAGCAGTAGCTTAATAAATTAAGTACTTCCTGGTATGGTTACTGTACTGGTAACTCCCCAAAAGAATCTGGATTGTGGTGAGGGAACAGAGAAAAAAGCTCATTTAGGACCTGCACTTACGAAGGGGGTAGGCAGCTGTATATCAGGGAGTAAACCTTCTGAGAATAAAAACAGCTGGAGCTTGTTAAGGTAATTACACAGGGGAAAGGATAATGTACTGGGAACTCCTCAGAAGAATCTGATTTGTGGTGAGGGCAGAGAGATAAAAGCTCATTTAGGAACGACAGGAACATGCTGCGTAGGTACCTGTTTATCAGTAAATATCTCCACTGAGATAAAGAAAAGCAGTAGCTTAATAAATTAAGTACTTCCTGGTATGGTTATTGCACTGGTAACTCCCCAAAAGAATCTGGATTGTGGTGAGGGAACAGAGAAAAAAGCTCATTTAGGACCTGCACTTACGAAGGGGGTAGGCAGCTGTATATCAGGGAGTAAACCTTCTGAGAATAAAAACAGCTGGAGCTTGTTAAGGTAATTGCACAGGGGAAAGGATAATGTACTGGGAACTCCTCAGAAGAATCAGATTTGTGGTGAGGGCAGAGAGATAAAAGCTCATTTAGGAACGACATGAACATGCTGCGTAGGTAGCTGTTTATCAGTAAATATCTCCACTGAGATTAAGAAAAGCAGTAGCTTAATAAATTAAGTACTTCCTGGTATGGTTACTGTACTGGTAACTCCCCAAAAGAATCTGGATTGTGGTGAGGGAACAGAGAAAAAATCTCATTTAGGACCTGCAATTACTAAGGGGGTAGGCAGCTGTATATCAGGGAGTAAACATTCTGAGAATAAAAACAGCTGGAGCTTGTTAAGGTAATTACACAGGGGAAAGGATAATGTACTGGGAACTCCTCAGAAGAATCTGATTTGTGGTGAGGGCAGAGAGATAAAAGCTCATTTAAGAACGACATGAACATGCTGCGTAGGTAGCTGTTTATCAGTAAATATCTCCACTGAGATTAAGAAAAGCAGTAGCTTAATAAATTAAGTACTTCCTGGTATGGTTACTGTACTGGTAACTCCCCAAAAGAATCTGGATTGTGGTGAGGAAACAGAGAAAAAAGCTCATTTAGGACCTGCACTTACGAAGGGGGTAGGCAGCTGTATATCAGAGAGTAAACCTTCTGAGAATAAAAACAGCTGGAGCTTGTTAAGGTAATTACACAGGGGAAAGGATAATGTACTGGGAACTCCTCAGAAGAATCTGATTTGTGGTGAGGGCAGAGAGATAAAAGCTCATTTAGGAACGACATGAACATGCTGCGTAGGTAGCTGTTTATCAGTAAATATCTCCACTGAGATTAAGAAAAGCCGTAGCTTAATAAATTAAGTACTTCCTGGTATGGTTACTGTACTGGTAACTCCCCAAAAGAATCTGGATTGTGGTGAGGGAACAGAGAAAAAAGCTCATTTAGGACCTGCAATTACGAAGGGGGTAGGCAGCTGTATATCAGGGAGTAAACCTTCTGAGAATAAAAACAGCTGGAGCTTGTTAAGGTAATTGCACAGGGGAAAGGATAATGTACTGGGAACTCCTCAGAAGAATCTGATTTGTGGTGAGGGCAGAGAGATAAAAGCTCATTTAGGAACGACATGAACATGCTGCGTAGGTAGCTGTTTATCAGTAAATATCTCCACTGAGATTAAGAAAAGCAGTAGCTTAATAAATTAAGTACTTCCTGGTATGGTTACTGTACTGGTAACTCCCCAAAAGAATCTGGATTGTGGTGAGGGAACAGAGAAAAAAGCTCATTTAGGACCTGCACTTACGAAGGGGGTAGGCAGCTGTATATCAGGGAGTAAACCTTCTGAGTATAAAAACAGCTGGAGCTTGTTAAGGTAATTACACAGGGGAAAGGATAATGTACTGGGAACTCCTCAGAAGAATCTGATTTGTGGTGAGGGCAGAGAGATAAAAGCTCATTTAGGAACGACATGAACATGCTGCGTAGGTAGCTGTTTATCAGTAAATATCTCCACTGAGATTAAGAAAAGCAGTAGCTTAATAAATTTAGTACTTCCTGGTATGGTTACTGTACTGGTAACTCCCCAAAAGAATCTGGATTTTGGTGAGGGAACAGAGAAAAAAGCTCATTTAGGACCTGCACTTACGAAGGGGGTAGGCAGCTGTATATCAGGGAGTAAACCTTCTGAGAATAAAAACAGCTGGAGCTTGTTAAGGTAATTACACAGGGGAAAGGGTAATGTACTGGGAACTCCTCAGAAGAATCTGATTTGTGGTGAGGGCAGAGAGATAAAAGCTCATTTAGGAACGACATGAACATGCTGCGTAGGTAGCTGTTTATCAGTAAATATCTCCACTGAGATTAAGAAAAGCAGTAGCTTAATAAATTAAGTACTTCCTGGTATGGTTACTGTACTGGTAACTCCCCAAAAGAATCTGGATTGTGGTGAGGGAACAGAGAAAGAAGCTCATTTAGGACCTGCACTTACGAAGGGGGTAGGCAGCTGTATATCAGGGAGTAAACCTTCTGAGAATAAATACAGCTGGAGCTTGTTAAGGTAATTACACAGGGGAAAGGATAATGTACTGGGAACTCCTCAGAAGAATCTGATTTCTGCTGAGGGCAGAGAGATAAAAGCTCATTTAGTAACGACATGAACATGCTGCGTAAGTAGCTGTTTATCAGTAAATATCTCCACTGAGATTAAGAAAAACAGTAGCTTAATAAATTAAGTACTTCCTGGTATGGTTACTGTACTGGTAACTCCCCAAAAGAATCTGGATTGTGGTGAGGGAACAGAGAAAAGAGCTCATTTAGGACCTGCACTTACGAAGGGGGTAGGCAGCTGTATATCAGGGAGTAAACCTTCTGAGAATAAAAACAGCTGGAGCTTGTTAAGGTAATTACACAGGGGAAAGGATAATGTACTGGGAACTCCTCAGAAGAATCTGATTTGTGGTGAGGGCAGAGAGATAAAAGCTCATTTAGGAACGACATGAACATGCTGCGTAGGTAGCTGTTTATCAGTAAATATCTCCACTGAGATTAAGAAAAGCAGTAGCTTAATAAATTAAGTACTTCCTGGTATGGTTACTGTACTGGTAACTCCCCAAAAGAATCTGGATTGTGGTGAGGGAACAGAGAAAAAAGCTCATTTAGGACCTGCACTTACGAAGGGGGTAGGCAGCTGTATATCACTGAGTAAAGCTTCTGAGAATAAAAACAGCTGGAGCTTGTTAAGGTAATTACACAGGGGAAAGGATAATGTACTGGGAACTCCTCAGAAGAATCTGATTTGTGGTGAGGGCAGAGAGATAAAAGCTCATTTAGGAACGACATGAACATGCTGCGTAGGTAGCTGTTTATCAGTAAATATCTCCACTGAGATTAAGAAAAGCAGTAGCTTAATAAATTAAGTACTTCCTGGTATGGTTACTGTACTGGTAACTCCCCAAAAGAATCTGGATTGTGGTGAGGGAATAGAGAAAAAAGCTCATTTAGGACCTGCACTTACGAAGGGGGTAGGCAGCTGTATATCAGGGAGTAAACCTTCTGAGAATAAAAACAGCTGGAGCTTGTTAAGGTAATTACACAGGGGAAAGGATAATGTACTGGGAACTCCTCAGAAGAATCTGATTTGTGGTGAGGGCAGAGAGATAAAAGCTCATTTAGGAACGACATGAACATGCTGCGTAGGTAGCTGTTTATCAGTAAATATCTCCACTGAGATTAAGAAAAGCAGTAGCTTAATAAATTAAGTACTTCCTGGTATGGTTACTGTACTGGTAACTCCCCAAAAGAATCTGGATTGTGGTGAGGGAACAGAGAAAAAAGCTCATTTAGGACCTGCACTTACGAAGGGGGTAGGCAGCTGTATATCAGGGAGTAAACCTTCTGAGAATAAAAACAGCTGGAGCTTGTTAAGGTAATTACACAGGGGAAAGGATAATGTACTGGGAACTCCTCAGAAGAATCTGATTTGTGGTGAGGGCAGAGAGATAAAAGCTCATTTAGGAACGACAGGAACATGCTGCGTAGGTAGCTGTTTATCAGTAAATATCTCCACTGAGATTAATAAAAGCAGTAGCTTAATAAATTAAGTACTTCCTGGTATGGTTACTGTACTGGTAACTCCCCAAAAGAATCTGGATTGTGGGGAGGGAACAGAGAAAAAAGCTCATTTAGGACCTGCACTTACGAAGGGGGTAGGCAGCTGTATATCAGGGAGTAAACCTTCTGAGAATAAAAACAGCTGGAGCTTGTTAAGGTAATTACACAGGGGAAAGGATAATGTACTGGGAACTCCATAGAAGAATCTGATTTGTGGTGAGGGCAGAGAGATAAAAGCTCATTTAGGAACGACATGAACATGCTGCGTAGGTAGCTGTTTATCAGTAAATATCTCCACTGAGATTAAGAAAAGCAGTTGCTTAATAAATTAAGTACTTCCTGGTATGGTTACTGTACTGGTAACTCCCCAAAAGAATCTGGATTGTGGTGAGGGAACAGAGGAAAAAGCTCATTTAGGACCTGCACTTACGAAGGGGGTAGGCAGCTGTATAACAGGGAGTAAACCTTCTGAGAATAAAAACAGCTGGAGCTTGTTAAGGTAATTATACAGGGGAAAGGATAATGTACTGGGAACTCCTCAGAAGAATCTGATTTGTGGTGAGGGCAGAGAGATAAAAGCTCATTTAGGAACGACATGAACATGCTGCGTAGGTAGCTGTTTATCAGTAAATATCTCCACTGAGATTAAGAAAAGCAGTAGCTTAATAAATTAAGTACTTCCTGGTATGGTTACTGTACTGGTAACTCCCCAAAAGAATCTGGATTGTGGGCAGGGAACAGAGAAAAAAGCTCATTTAGGACCTGCACTTACGAAGGGGGTAGGCAGCTGTATATCAGGGAGTAAACCTTCTGAGAATAAAAACAGCTGGAGCTTGTTATGGTAATTACACAGGGGAAAGGGTAATGTACTGGGAACTCCTCAGAAGAATCTGATTTGTGGTGAGGGCAGAGAGATAAAAGCTCATTTAGGAGCGACATGAACATGCTGCGTAGGTAGCTGTTTATCAGTAAATATCTCCACTGAGATTAAGAAAAGCAGTAGCTTAATAAATTAAGTACTTCCTGGTATGGTTACTGTACTGGTAACTCCCCAAAAGAATCGGGATTGTGGTGAGGGAACAGAGAAAAAAGCTCATTTAGGACCTGCACTTACGAAGGGGGTAGGCAGCTGTATATCAGGGAGTAAACCTTCTGAGAATAAAAACAGCTGGAGCTTGTTAAGGTAATTACACAGGGGAAAGGATAATGTACTGGGAACTCCTCAGAAGAATCTGATTTGTGGTGAGGGCAGAGAGATAAAAGCTCATTTAGGAACGACATGAACATGCTGCGTAGGTAGCTGTTTATCAGTAAATATCTCCACTGAGATTAAGAAAAGCAGTAGCTTAATAAATTAAGTACTTCCTGGTATGGTTACTGTACTGGTAACTCCCCAAAAGAATCTGGATTGTGGTGAGGGAACAGAGAAAAAAGCTCATTTAGGACCTGCACTTACGAAGGGGGTAGGCAGCTGTATATCAGGGAGTAAACCTTCTGAGAATAAAAACAGCTGGAGCTTGTTAAGGTAATTACACAGGGGAAAGGATAATGTACTGGGAACTCCTCAGAAGAATCTGATTTGTGCTGAGGGCAGAGAGATAAAAGCTCATTTAGGAACGACAGGAACATGCTGCGTAGGTAGCTGTTTATCAGTAAATATCTCCACTGAGATTAAGAAAAGCAGTAGCTTAATAAATTAAGTACTTCCTGGTATGGTTACTGTACTGGTAACTCCCCAAAAGAATCTGGATTGTGGTGAGGGAACAGAGAAAAAAGCTCATTTAGGACCTGCACTTACAAAGGGGGTAGGCAGCTGTATATCAGGGAGTAAACCTTCTGAGAATAAAAACAGCTGGAGCTTGTTAAGGTAATTACACAGGGGAAAGGATAATGTACTGGGAACTCCTCAGAAGAATATGGTTTGTGGTGAGGGCAGAGAGATAAAAGCTCATTTAGGAACGACAGGAAGATGCTGCGTAGGTAGCTGTTTATCAGTAAATATCTCCACTGAGATTAAGAAAAGCAGTAGCTTAATAAATTAAGTACTTCCTGGTATGGTTACTGTACTGGTAACTCCCCAAAAGAATCTGGATTGTGGGGAGGGAACAGAGAAAAAAGCTAATTTAGGACCTGCACTTACGAAGGGGGTAGGCAGCTGTATATCAGGGAGTAAACCTTCTGAGAATAAAAACAGCTGGAGCTTGTTAAGGTAATTACACAGGGGAAAGGATAATGTACTGGGAACTCCATAGAAGAATCTGATTTGTGGTGAGGGCAGAGAGATAAAAGCTCATTTAGGAACGACATGAACATGCTGCGTAGGTAGCTGTTTATCAGTAAATATCTCCACTGAGATTAAGAAAAGCAGTTGCTTAATAAATTAAGTACTTCCTGGTATGGTTACTGTACTGGTAACTCCCCAAAAGAATCTGGATTGTGGTGAGGGAACAGTGGAAAAAGCTCATTTAGGACCTGCACTTACGAAGGGGGTAGGCAGCTGTATATCAGGGAGTAAACCTTCTGAGAATAAAAACAGCTGGAGCTTGTTAAGGTAATTACACAGGGGAAAGGATAATGTACTGGGAACTCCTCAGAAGAATCTGATTTGTGGTGAGGGCAGAGAGATAAAAGCTCATTTAGGAACGACATGAACATGCTGCGTAGGTAGCTGTTTATCAGTAAATATCTCCACTGAGATTAAGAAAAGCAGTAGCTTAATAAATTAAGTACTTCCTGGTATGGTTACTGTACTGGTAACTCCCCAAAAAATCTGGATTGTGGTGAGGGAACAGAGAAAAAAGGTCATTTAGGACCTGCACTTACGAAGGGGGTAGGCAGCTGTATATCAGGGAGTAAACCTTCTGAGAATAAAAACAGCTGGAGCTTGTTAAGGTAATTACACAGGGGAAAGGATAATGTACTGGGAACTCCTCAGAAGAATCTGATTTGTGGTGAGGGCAGAGAGATAAAAGCTCATTTAGGAGCGACATGAACATGCTGCGTAGGTAGCTGTTTATCAGTAAATATCTCCACTGAGATTAAGAAAAGCAGTAGCTTAATAAATTAAGTACTTCCTGGTATGGTTACTGTACTGGTAACTCCCCAAAAGAATCTGGATTGTGGTGAGGGAACAGAGAAAAAAGGTCATTTAGGACCTGCACTTACGAAGGGGGTAGGCAGCTGTATATCAGGGAGTAAACCTTCTGAGAATAAAAACAGCTGGAGCTTGTTAAGGTAATTACACAGGGGAAAGGATAATGTACTGGGAACTCCTCAGAAGAATCTGATTTGTGGTGAGGGCAGAGAGATAAAAGCTCATTTAGGAACGACATGAACATGCTGCGTAGGTAGCTGTTCATCAGTAAATATCTCCACTGAGATTAAGAAAAGCAGTAGCTTAATAAATTAAGTACTTCCTGGTATGGTTACTGTACTGGTAACTCCCCAAAAGAATCTGGATTGTGGTGAGGGAACAGAGAAAAAAGCTCATTTAGGACCTGCACTTACGAAGGGGGTAGGCAGCTGTATATCAGGGAGTAAACCTTCTGAGAATAAAAACAGCTGGAGCTTGTTAAGGTAATTACACAGGGGAAAGGATAATGTACTGGGAACTCCTCAGAAGAATCTGATTTGTGGTGAGGGTAGAGAGATAAAAGCTCATTTAGGAACGACATGAACATGCTGCGTAGGTAGCTGTTTATCAGTAAATATCTCCACTGAGATTAAGAAAAGCTGTAGCTTAATAAATTAAGTACTTCCTGGTATGGTTACTGTACTGGTAACTCCCCAAAAGAATCTGGATTGTGGTGAGGGAACAGAGAAAAAAGGTCATTTAGAACCTGCACTTACGAAGGGGTTAGGCAGCTGTATATCAGGGAGTAAACCTTCTGAGAATAAAAACAGGTGGAACTTGTTAAGGTAATTACACAGGGGAAAGGATAATGTACTGGGAACTCCTCAGAAAAATCTGATTTGTGGTGAGGGCAGAGAGATAAAAGCTCATTTAGGAACGACATGAACATGCTGCGTAGGTAGCTGTTTATCAGTAAATATCTCCACTGAGATTAAGAAAAGCAGTAGTTTAATAAATTAAGTACTTCCTGGTATGGTTATTGTACTGGTAACTCCCCAAAAGAATCTGGATTGTGGGGAGGGAACAGAGAAAAAAGCTCATTTAGGACCTGCACTTACGAAGGGGTAGGCAGCTGTATATCAGGGAGTAAAACTTCTGAGAATAAAAACAGCTGGAGCTTGTTAAGGTAATTACACAGGGGAAAGGATAATGTACTGGGAACTCCTCAGAAGAATCTGATTTGTGGTGAGGGCAGAGAGATAAAAGCTCATTTAGGAACGACATGAACATGCTGCGTAGGTAGCTGTTTATCAGTAAATATCTCCACTGAGATTAAGAAAAGCAGTAGCTTAATAAATTAAGTACTTCCTGGTATGGTTACTGTACTGGTAACTCCGCAAAAGAATGTGGATTGTGGTGAGGGAACAGAGAAAAAAGCTCATTTAGGACCTGCACGTACGAAGGGGGTAGGCAGCTGTATATCAGGGAGTAAACCTTCTGAGAATAAAAACAGCTGGAGCTTGTTAAGGTAATTACACAGGGGAAAGGATAATGTACTGGGAACTCCTCAGAAGAATCTGATTTGTGGTGAGGGCAGAGAGATAAAAGCTCATTTAGGAACGACATGAACATGCTGCGTAGGTAGCTGTTTATCAGTAAATATCTCCACTGAGATTAAGAAAAGCAGTAGCTTAATAAATTAATTACTTCCTGGTATGGTTACTGTACTGGTAACTCCCCAAAAGAATCTGGATTGTGGTGAGGGAACAGAGAAAAAAGCTCATTTAGGACCTGCACTTACGAAGGGGGTAGGCAGCTGTATATCAGGGAGTAAACCTTCTGAGAATAAAAACAGCTGGAGCTTGTTAAGGTAATTACACAGGGGAAAGGATAATGTACTGGGAACTCCTCAGAAGAATCTGATTTGTGGTGAGGGCAGAGAGGTAAAAGCTCATTTAGGAACGACATGAACATGCTGCGTAGGTAGCTGTTTATCAGTAAATATCTCCACTGAGATTAAGAAAAGCAGTAGCTTAATAAATTAAGTACTTCCTGGTATGGTTACTTTACTGGTAACTCCCCCAAAGAATCTGGATTGTGGTGAGGGAACAGAGAAAAAAGCTCATTTAGGACCTGCACTTACGAAGGGGGTAGGCAGCTGTATATCAGGGAGTAAACCTTCTGAGAATAAAAACAGCTGGAGCTTGTTAAGGTAATTACACAGGGGAAAGGATAATGTACTGGGAACTCCTCAGAAGAATCTGATTTGTGGTGAGGGCAGAGAGATATAAGCTCATTTAGAAACGACATGAACATGCTGCGTAGGTAGCTGTTTATCAGTAAATATCTCCACTGAGATTAAGAAAAGCAGTAGCTTAATAAATTAAGTACTTATGGTATGGTTACTGTACTGGTAACTCCCCAAAAGAATCTGGATTGTGGTGAGGGAACAGAGAAAAAAGCTCATTTAAGACCTGCACTTACGAAGGGGTTAGGCAGCTGTATATCAGGGATTAAACCTTCTGAGAATAAAAACAGCTGGAGCTTGTTAAGGTAATTACACAGGGGAAAGGATAATGTACTGGGAACTCCTCAGAAGAATCTGATTTGTGGTGAGGACAGAGAGGTAAAAGCTCATTTAGGAACGACATGAACATGCTGCGTAGGTAGCTTTTATCAGTAAATATCTCCACTGAGATTAAGAAAAGCAGTAGCTTAATAAATTAAGTACTTCCTGGAATGGTTACTGTACTGGTAACTCCCCAAAAGAATCTGGATTGTGGTGAGGGAACAGAGAAAAAAGCTCATTTAGGACCTGCACTTACGAAGGGGATAGGCAGCTGTATATCAGGGAGTCAACCTTCTGAGAATAAAAACAGCTGGAGCTTGTTAAGGTACTTACACAGGGGAAAGGATAATATACTGGGAACTCCTCAGAAGAATCTGATTTGTGGTGAGGGCAGAGAGATAAAAGCTCATTTAGGAAGGACATGAACATGCTACGTAGGTAGCTGTTTATCAGTAAATATCTCCACTGAGATTAAGAAAAGCAGTAGCTTAATAAATTAAGTACTTCCTGGTATGGTTACTGTACTGGTAACTCCCCAAAAGAATCTGGATTGTGGTGAGGGAACAGAGAAAAAAGCTCATTTAGGACCTGCACTTACGAAGGGGGTAGGCAGCTGTATATCAGGGAGTAAACCTTCTGAGAATAAAAACAGCTGGAGCTTGTTAAGGTAATTACACAGGGGAAAGGATAATGTACTGGGAACTCCTCAGAAGAATCTGATTTGTGGTGAGGGCAGAGAGATAAACGCTCATTTAGGAACGACATGAATATGCTGCGTAGGTAGCTGTTTATCAGTAAATATCTCCACTGAGATTAAGAAAAGCAGTAGCTTAATAAATTAAGTAATTCCTGGTATGGTTACTGTACTGGTAACTCCCCAAAGTAATCTGGATTGTGGTGAGGGAACAGAGAAAAAAGCTCATTTAGGACCTGCACTTACGAAGGGGATAGGCAGCTGTATATCAGGGAGTAAACCTTCTGAGAATAAAAACAGCTGGAGCTTGTTAAGGTAATTACACAGGGGAAAGGATAATGTACTGAGAACTCCTCAGAAGAATCTGATTTGTGGTGAGGGCAGAGAGATAAAAGCTCATTTAGGAACGACATGAACATGCTGCGTAGGTAGCTGTTTATCAGTAAATATCTCCACTGAGATTAAGAAAAGCAGTAGCTTAATAAATTAAGTACTTCCTGGTATGGTTACTGTACTGGTAACTCCCCAAAAGAATCTGGATTGTGGTGAGGGAACAGAGAAAAAAGCTCATTTAGGACCTGCACTTACGAAGGGGGTAGGCAGTTGTATATCATGGAGTAAACCTTCTGAGAATAAAAACTGCTGGAGATTGTTAAGGTAATTACACAGGGGAAAGGATAATGTACTGGGAACTCCTCAGAAGAATCTGATTTGTGGTGAGGGCAGAGAGATAAAAGCTCATTTAGGAACGACATGAACATGCTGCGTAGGTAGCTGTTTATCAGTAAATATCTCCACTGAGATTAAGAAAATCAGTAGCTTAATAAATTAAGTACTTCCTGGTATGGTTACTGTACTGGTAACTCCCCAAAAGAATCTGGATTGTGGTGAGGGAACAGAGAAAAAAGCTCATTTAGGACCTGCACTTACGAAGGGGGTAGGCAGCTGTATATCAGGGAGTAAACCTTCTGAGAATAAAAACAGCTGGAGCTTGTTAAGGTAATTACACAGGGGAAAGGATAGTGTACTGGGAACTCCTCAGAAGAATCTGATTTGTGGTGAGGGCAGAGAGATAAAAGCTCATTTAGGAACGACATGAACATGCTGCGTAGGTAGCTGTTTATCAGTAAATATCTCCACTGAGATTAAGAAAAGCAGTAGCTTAATAAATTAAGTACTTCCTGGTATGGTTACTGTGCTGGAAACTCCCCAAAAGAATCTGGATTGTGGTGAGGGAACAGAGAAAAAAGCTCATTTAGGACCTGCACTTCCGAAGGGGGTAGGCAGCTGTACATCAGGGAGTAAGCCTTCTGAGAATAAAAACAGCTGGAGCTTGTTAAGGTACTTACACAGGGGAAAGTATAATGTACTGGGAACTCCTCAGAAGAATGTGATTTGTGGTGAGGGCAGAGAGATAAAAGCTCATTTAGGAACGACATGAACATGCTGCGTAGGTAGCTGTTTATCAGTAAATATCTCCACTGAGATTAAGAAAAGCAGTAGCTTAATAAATTAAGTACTTCCTGGTATGGTTACTGTACTGGTAACTCCCCAAAAGAATCTGGATTGTGGTGAGGGAACAGAGAAAAAAGCTCATTTAGGACCTGCACTTACGAAGGGGGTAGGCAGCTGTATATCAGGGAGTAAACCTTCTGAGAATAAAAACAGCTGGAGCTTGTTAAGGTAATTACACAGGGGAAAGGATAATGTACTGGGAACTCCTCAGAAGAATCTGATTTGTGGTGAGGGCAGAGAGATAAAAGCTCATTTAGGAACGACATGAACATGCTGCGTAGGTAGCTGTTTATCAGTAAGTATCTCCACTGAGATTAAGAAAAGCAGTAGCTTAATAAATTAAGTACTTCCTGGTATGGTTACTGTACTGGTAACTCCCCAAAAGAATCTGGATTGTGGTGAGGGAACAGAGAAAAAAGCTCATTTAGGACCTGCCCTTACGAAGGGGGTAGGCAGCTGTATATCAGGGAGTAAACCTTCTGAGAATAAAAACAGCTGGAGCTTGTTAAGGTAATTACACAGGGGAAAGGATAATGTACTGGGAACTCCTCAGAAGAATCTGATTTGTGGTGAGGGCAGAGAGATAAAAGCTCATTTAGGATCGACATGAACATGCTGCGTAGGTAGCTGTTTATCAGTAAATATCTCCACTGAGATTCAGAAAAGCAGTAGCTTAATAAATTAAGTACTTCCTGGTATGGTTACTGTACTGGTAACTCCCCAAAAGAATCTGGATTGTGGTGAGGGAACAGAGAAAAAAGCTCATTTAGGACCTGCACTTACGAAGGGGGTAGGCAGCTGTATATCAGGGAGTAAACCTTCTGAGAATAAAAACAGCTGGAGCTTGTTAAGGTAATTACACAGGGGAAAGGATAATGTACTGGGAACTCCTCAGAAGAATCTGATTTGTGGTGAGGGCAGAGAGATAAAAGCTCATTTAGGAACGACATGAACATGCTGCGTAGGTAGCTGTTTATCAGTAAATATCTCCACTGAGATTAAGAAAAGCAGTAGCTTAATAAATTAAGTACTTCCTGGTATGGTTACTGTACTGGTAACTCCCCAAAAGAATCTGGATTTTGGTGAGGGAACAGAGAAAAAAGCTCATTTAGGACCTGCACATACGAAGGGGGTAGGCAGCTGTATATCAGGGAGTAAACCTTCTGAGAATAAAAACAGCTGGAGCTTGTTAAGGTAATTACACAGGGGAAAGGATAATGTACTGGGAACTCCTCAGAAGAATCTGATTTGTGGTGAGGGCAGAGAGATAAAAGCTCATTTAGGACCGACATGAACATGCTGCGTAGGTAGCTGTTTATCAGTAAATATCTCCACTTAGATTGAGAAAAGCAGTAGCTTAATAAATTAAGGAATTCCTGGTATGGTTACTGTACTGGAAACTCCCCAAAAGAATCTGGATTGTGGTGAGGGAACAGAGAAAAAAGCTCATTTAGGACCTGCACTTACGAAGGGGGTAGGCAGCTGTATATCAGGGAGTAAACCTTCTGAGAATAAAAAGAGCTGGAGCTTGTTAGGGTAATTACACAGGGGAAAGGATAATGTACTGGGAACTCCTCAGAAGAATCTGATTTGTGGTGAGGGCAGAGAGATAAAAGCTCATTTAGGAACGACATGAACATGCTGCGTAGGTAGCTGTTTATCAGTAAATATCTCCACTGAGATTAAGAAAAGCAGTAGCTTAATAAATTAAGTACTTCCTGGTATGGTTACTGTACTGGTAACTCCCCAAAAGAATCTGGATTGTGGTGAGGGAACAGAGAAAAAAGCTCATTTAGGACCTGCACTTACGAAGGGGGTAGGCAGCTGTATATCAGGGAGTAAACCTTCTGAGAATAAAAACAGCTGGAGCTTGTTAAGGTAATTACACAGGGGAAAGGATAATGTACTGGGAACTCCTCAGAAGAATCTGATTTGTGGTGAGGGCAGAGAGATAAAAGCTCATTTAGGAACGACATGAACATGCTGCGTAGGTAGCTGTTTATCAGTAAATATCTCCACTGAGATTAAGAAAAGCAGTAGCTTAATAAATTAAGTACTTCCTGGTATGGTTACTGTACTGGTAACTCCCCAAAAGAATCTGGATTGTGGTGAGGGAATAGAGAAAAAAGCTCATTTAGGACCTGCACTTACGAAGGGGGTAGGCAGCTGTATATCAGGGAGTAAACCTTCTGAGAATAAAAACAGCTGGAGCTTGTTAAGGTAATTACACAGGGAAAAGGATAATGTACTGGGAACTCCTCAGAAGAATCTGATTTGTGGTGAGGGCAGAGAGATAAAAGCTCATTTAGGAACGACATGAACATCCAGCGTAGGTAGCTGTTTATCAGTAAATATCTCCACTGAGATTAAGAAAAGCAGTAGCTTAATAAATTAAGTACTTCCTGGCATGGTTACTGTACTGGTAACTCCCCAAAAGAATCTGGATTGTGGTGACGGAACAGAGAAAAAAGCTCATTTAGGATCTGCACTTACGAAGGGGGTAGGCAGCTGTATATCAGGGAGTAAACCTTCTGAGAATAAAAACAGCTGGAGCTTTTTAAGGTAATTACACAGGGGAAAGGATAATGTACTGGGAACTCCTCAGAAGAATCTGATTTGTGTTGAGGGCAGAGAGATAAAAGCTCATTTAGGAACGACATGAACATGCTGCGTAGGTAGCTGTTTATCAGTAAATATCTCCACTGAGATTAAGAAAAGCAGTAGCTTAATAAATTAAGTACTTCCTGGTATGGTTACTGTACTGGTAACTCCCCAAAAGAATCTGGATTGTGGTATGGGAACAGAGAAAAAAGCTCATTTAGGACCTGCCCTTACGAAGGGGGTAGGCAGCTGTATATCAGGGAGTAAACCTTCTGAGAATAAAAACAGCTGGAGCTTGTTAAGGTAATTACACAGGGGAAAGGATAATGTACTGGGAACTCCTCAGAAGAATCTGATTTGTGGTGAGGGCAGAGAGATAAAAGCTCATTTAGGAACGACATGAACATGCTGCGTAGGTAGCTGTTTATCAGTAAATATCTCCACTGAGATTAAGAAAAGCAGTAGCTTAATAAATTAAGTACTTCCTGGTATGGTTACTGTACTGGTAACTCCCCAAAAGAATCTGGATTGTGGTGAGGGAACAGAGAAAAAAGCTCATTTAGGACCTGCACTTACGAAGGGGGTAGGCAGCTGTATATCAGGGAGTAAACCTTCTGAGAATAAAAACAGCTGGAGCTTGTTAAGGTAATTACACAGGGGAAAGGATAATGTACTGGGAACTCCTCAGAAGAATCTGATTTGTGGTGAGGGCAGAGAGATAAAAGCTCATTTAGGAACGACATGAACATGCTGCGTAGGTAGCTGTTTATCAGTAAATATCTCCACTGAGATTCAGAAAAGCAGTAGCTTAATAAATTAAGTACTTCCTGGTATGGTTACTGTACTGGTAACTCCCCAAAAGAATCTGGATTGTGGTGAGGGAACAGAGAAAAAAGCTCATTTAGGACCTGCACTTACGAAGGGGGTAGGCAGCTGTATATCAGGGAGTAAACCTTCTGAGAATAAAAACAGCTGGAGCTTGTTAAGGTAATTACACAGGGGAAAGGATAATGTACTGGGAACTCCTCAGAAGAATCTGATTTGTAGTGAGGGCAGAGAGATAAAAGCTCATTTAGGAACGACATGAACATGCTGCGTAGGTAGCTGTTTATCAGTAAATACCTCCACTGAGATTAAGAAAAGCAGTAGCTTAATAAATTAAGTACTTCCTGGTATGGTTACTGTACTGGTAACTCCCCAAAAGAATCTGGATTGTGGTGAGGGAACAGAGAAAAAAGCTCATTTAGGACCTGCACTTACGAAGGGGGTAGGCAGCTGTATATCAGGGAGTAAACCTTCTGAGAATAAAAACAGCTGGAGCTTGTTAAGGTAATTACACAGGGGAAAGGATAATGTACTGGGAACTCCTCAGAAGAATCTGATTTGTGGTGAGGGCAGAGAGATAAAAGCTCATTTAGGACCGACATGAACATGCTGCGTAGGTAGCTGTTTATCAGTAAATATCTCCACTGAGATTGAGAAAAGCAGTAGCTTAATAAATTAAGGAATTCCTGGTACGGTTACTGTACTGGAAACTCCCCAAAAGAATCTGGATTGTGGTGAGGGAACAGAGAAAAAAGCTCATTTAGGACCTGCACTTACGAAGGGGGTAGGCAGCTGTATATCAGGGAGTAAACCTTCTGAGAATAAAAACAGCTGGAGCTTGTTAAGGTAATTACACAGGGGAAAGGATAATGTACTGGGAACTCCTCAGAAGAATCTGATTTGTGGTGAGGGCAGAGAGATAAACGCTCATTTAGGAACGACATGAACATGCTGCGTAGGTAGCTGTTTATCAGTAAATATCTCCACTGAGATTAAGAAAAGCAGTAGCGTAATAAATTAAGTACTTCCTGGTATGGTTACTGTACTGGTAACTCCCCAAAAGAATGTGGATTGTGGTGAGGGAACAGAGAAAAAAGCTCATTTAGGACCTGCACTTACGAAGGGGGTAGGCAGCTGTATATCAGGGAGTAAACCTTCTGAGAATAAAAACAGCTGGAGCTTGTTAAGGTAATTACACAGGGGAAAGGATAATGTACTGGGAACTCCTCAGAAGAATCTGATTTGTGGTGAGGGCGGAGAGATTAAAGCTCATTTAGGAACGACCTGAACATGCTGCGTAGGTAGCTGTTTATCAGTAAATATCTCCACTGAGATTAAGAAAAGCAGTAGCTTAATAAATTAAGTACTTCCTGGTATGGTTACTGTACTGGTAACTCCCCAACAGAATCTGGATTGTGGTGAGGAAACAGAGAAAAAAGCTCATTTAGGACCTGCACTTACGAAGGGGGTAGGCAGCTGTATATCAGGGAGTATCCCTTCTGAAAATAAAAACAGCTGGAGCTTGTTAAGGTAATTACACAGGGGAAAGGAAAATGTACTGGGAACTCCTCAGAAGAATCTGATTTGTGGTGAGGGGAGAGAGATAAAAGCTCATTTAGGAACGACATGAAAATGCTGCGTAGGTAGTTGTTTATCAGTAAATATCTCCACTGAGATTAAGAAAAGCAGTAGCATAATAAATTAGCTACTTAATTTAAGGTTACTGTACTGGTAACTCCCCAACAGAATCTGGATTGTGGTGAGGAAACAGAGAAAAAAGCTCATTTAGGACCTGCACTTACGAAGGGGGTAGGCAGCTGTATATCAGGGAGTATCCCATCTGAGAATAAAAACAGGTGGAGCTTGTTAAGGTAATTACACAGGGGAAAGGATAATGTACTGGGAACTCCTCAGAAGAATCTGATTTGTGGTGAGGCGAGAGAGATAAAAGCTCATTTAGGAACGACATGAACATGCTGCATAGGTAGCTATTTATCAGTAAATATCTCCACTGAGATTATGAAAAGCAGTAGCTTAGTAAATTAAGTACTTCCTGGTATGGTTACTGTACTGGTAACTCCCCAAAAGAATCTGGATTGTGGTGAGGGAACAGAGAAAAAAGCTCATTTAGGACCTGCACTTACCAAGGGGTTAGGCAGCTGTATATCAGGGAGTAAACCTTCTGACAATAAAGACAGCTGGAGCTTGTTAAGGTAATTACACAAGGGAAAGGAAAATGTACTGGGAACTCTTCAGAAGAATCTGATTTGTGGTGAGGGGGGAGAGATAAAAGCTCATTTAGGAACGACATGAACATGCTGCATCGGTAGCTGTTTATCAGTAAATATCTCCACTGAGATTAAGAAAAGCAGTAGCTTAATAAATTAAGTACTTCCTGGTATGGTTACTTTACTGGTAACTCCCCAAAAGAATCTGGATTGTGGTGAGGGAATAGAGAAAAAAGCTCATTTAGGACCTGCACTTACGAATGGGTAGGCAGCTGTATATCAGGGAGTAAACCTTCTGAGATTAAAACAGCTGTAGCGAGTTATGGTAATTACACAGGGGATAGGATAATGTACTGGGAACTCCTCAGAAGGATCTGATTAGTGGTGAGGGTAGAGAGATAAAAGCTCATTTAGGAACGAAATGAACATGCTGCGTAGGTAGCTGTTTATCAGTAAATAGCTCCACTGAGATTAAGAAAAGCCGTAGCGTAATAAATAAAGTAATTCCTGGTATGGTTTCTGTACTGGTAACTCCCCAAAAGAATCTGGATTGTGGTGAGGGAACAGAGAAAAAAGCTCATTTAGGACCTGCACTTACGAAGGGGTTAGGCAGCAGTATATCAGGGAGTATCCCTTCTGAGAATAAAAACAGCTGGAGCTTGTTAAGGTAATTAAACAAGGGAAAGGATAAAGTACTGGGAACTCCTCAGAAGAATCTGATTTGTGGTGAGGTGAGAGAGATAAAAGCTCATTTAGGAACGACAATAAAATGCTGCATAGGTAGGTGTTTATCAGTAAATATCTCCACTGAGATTAAGAAAAGCATTAGCTTAATAAATTAAGTAGTTCCTGGAATGGTTACTGTAGTGGTAACTCCCCAAAAGAATCTGGATTGTGGTGAGGGAACAGAGAAAAAAGCTCATTTAGGTCCTGCACTTACAAAGGGGGTAGGCAGCGGTATATCAGGGAATAAACCTTCTGAGAATAAAAACAGCAGGAGCTTGTTAAAGTAATTACACAGGGGAAAGGATAATGTACTGGGAACTCCTAAGAAGTATCTGATTTGTGGTCAGGGGAGAGACATAAAAGCTCATTTAGGAACGACATGGAAATGCTGCATAGTTAGCTGTTTATCAGTAAATATCTCCACTGAGATTAAGAAAAGCAGTAGCTTAATAAATTAAGTACTTCCTGGTATGGTTATTGTACTGGTAACTCCCCAAAAGAATCTGGATTGTGGTGAGGGAACAGAAAAAAAGCTCATTTAGGTCCTGTACATACGTAGGGGGTAGGCAGCTGTATATCAGGGAGTAAACCTTCTGAGAATAAAAACAGGTGGAGCTTGTTAAGGTAATTACACTGGGGAAAGGATAATGTACTGGGAACTCCTTAGAAGAATCTGATTTGTGGTGAGGGCAGAGAGATAAAAGCTCATTTAGGAACGAAATGAACATGCTGCGTAGGTAGCTGTTTATCAGTAAATATCTCCACTGAGATTAAGAAAAGCAGTAGCTTAATAAATTAAGTACTTAATGGTATGGTTACTATACTGGTTACTCCCCAAAAGAATCTGGATTGTGGTGAGGGAACAGAGAAAAAATCTTATTTAGGACCTGCACTTACGAAGGGGGTAGGCAGCTGTATATCAGGGAGTATCCCTTCTGAAAATAAAAACAGCTGGAGCTTGTTAAGGTAATTACACAGGGGAAAGGAAAATGTACTGGGAACTCCTCAGAAGAATCTGATTTGTGGTGAGGGGAGAGAGATAAAAGCTCATTTAGGAACGACATGAAAATGCTGCGTAGGTAGGTGTTTATCAGTAAATATCTCCACTGAGATTAAGAAAAGCAGTAGCATAATAAATTAGGTACTTAATGTATGGTTACTGTACTGGTAACTCCCCAACAGAATCTGGATTGTGGTGAGGAAACAGAGAAAAAAGCTCATTTAGGACCTGCACTTACGAAGGGGGTAGGCAGCTGTATCTCAGGGAGTATCCCATCTGAGAATAAAAACAGGTGGAGCTTGTTAAGGTAATTACACAGGGGAAAGGATAATGTACTGGGAACTCCTCAGAAGAATCAGATTTGTGGTGAGGCGAGAGAGATAAAAGCTCATTTAGGAACGACATGAACATGCTGCATAGGTAGCTATTTATCAGTAAATATCTCCACTGAGATTATGAAAAGCAGTAGCTTAGTAAATTAAGTACTTCCTGGTATGGTTACTGTACTGGTAACTCCCCAAAAGAATCTGGATTGTGGTGAGGGAATAGAGAAAAAAGCTCATTTAGGACCTGCACTTACGAATGGGTAGGCAGCTGTATATCAGGGAGTAAACCTTCTGAGATTAAAACAGCTGTAGCGAGTTATGGTAATTACACAGGGGAAAGGATAATGTACTGGGAACTCCTCAGAAGAATCTGATTTGTGGTGAGGGTAGAGAGATAAAAGCTCATTTAGGAACAACATGAAAATGCTGCATAGGTAGCTGTTTATCAGTAAATATCTCCAAGGAGATTATGAAAAGCAGTAGCTTAGTAAATTAAGTACTTCCTGGTATGGTTACTGTACTTGTAACTCCCCAAAAGAATCTGGATTGTGGTGAGGGAACAGAGAAAAAAGCTCATTTAGGACCTGCACTTACGAAGGGGGTAGGTATCTGTATTCAGGGAGTAAAACTTGTGAGAATATAAACAGCTGGAACTTGTTAAGGTAATTACACAGGGGAAAGGATAATGTACTGGGAACTCCTCAGAAGAATGTGATTTGTGGTGAGGGGAGAGAGATAGAAGCTCATTTAGGAACGACATGAAAATGCTGCATAGGTAGCTGTTTATCAGTAAATATCTCCACTGAGATTAAGAAAAGCAGTAGCTTAATAAATTAAGTACTTCCTGGTATTTGTACTGTACTGGTAACTCCACAAAAGAAATTGGATTGCGGTGAGGGAACAGAGAAAAAAGCTCATTTATGACCTGCACATAGGAAGGGGGTAGGCAGCTGTATATCAGGGAGTATTCCTTCTGAGAATAAAAACAGCTGGAGCTTAATTACACAGGGGAAAGGATAATGTACTGGGAACTCCTCAGAAGAATCTGATTCGTGGTGAGGGCAGAGAGATAAAAGCTCATTTAGGAACGACATGTTCATGCTGCACAGGTAGCTGTTTATCAGTAAATAACTCCACTGAGATTAAGAAAAGCAATAGCTTAGTAAATTAAGTACTTCCTGGTATGGTTACTGTACTGGTAACTCCCCAAAAGAATCTCTATTGTGGTGAGGGAACAGAGAAAAAAGCTCATTTAGGACCTGCACTTAAGAAGGGGGTAGGCAGCTGTATATCAGGGAGTATACCTTCTGAGAATAAAAACAGCTGGAGCTTGTTAAGGTAATTACACAGGGGAAAGGATGATGTACTGGGAACTCCTCAGAAGAATGTGATTTGTGGTGAGGGGAGAGAGATAGAAGCTCATTTAGGAACGATATGAAAATGCTGCATAGGTAGCTGTTTATCAGTAAATATCTCCACTGAGATTAAGAAAAGCAGTACCTTAATAAATTAAGTACTTAATGGTATGGTTACTGTACTGGTAACTCCCTAAAAGAATCTGGATTGTGGTGAGGGAAAAGAGAAAAAAGCTCATTTAGGACCTGCACTTACGAAGGGGTTAGGCAGCAGTATATCAGGGATTAAACCTTCTGAGAATAAAAGCAGCTGGAGCTTGTTAAGGTAATTACACAGGGAATGGATAATGTACTGGAAACTCCTCAGAGGAATCTGAGTTGTGGTGACGGGAGAGAGATAAAAGGTCATTTAGGAACGACATGAACATGCTGCGTAGGTAGCTGTTCATCAATATATATCTCCACTGAGATTAAGAAAAGCAGTAGCTTAATAAATTAAGTACTTCCTGGTATGGTTACTGTACCGGTAACTCGCAAAAAGAGTCTGGATTATGGTGAGGGAACAGAGAAAAAAGCTCATTTAGGACCTGCAATTACGAAGGGGGTAGGCAGCTGTATATCAGGGAGAATCCCTTCGGAGAATACAAACAGCTGGAGCTTGTTAAGGAAATTACACAGGGGAAAGGATAATGGACTGGGAACTCCTCAGAAGAATCTGATTTGTGGTGAGGGCAGAGAGATAAAAGCTCATTTAGGAACGACATGAACATGCTGCGTAGGTAGCTGTTTATCAGTAAATATCTCCACTGAGATTAAGAAAAGCAGTAGCTTAATAAATTAAGTACTTCCTGGTATGGTTACTGTACTGGTAACTCCCCAAAAGTATCTGGATTGTGGTGAGGGAACAGAGAAAAAAGCTCATTTAGGACCTGCACTTACGAAGGGGGTAGGCAGCTGTATATCAGGGAGTAAACCTTCTGAGAATAAAAACAGCTGGAGCTTGTTAAGGTAATAAAACAGGGGAAAGGATAATGTACTGGAAACTCCTCAGAAGGATCTGATTTGTGGTGAGGGCAGAGAGATAAAAGCTCTTTTAGGAACGACATGAACGTGCTGCGTAGGTAGCTGTTTATCAGTAAATATCTCCACTGAGATTAAGAAAAGCAGTAGCTTAATAAATTAAGTACTTCCTGGTATGGTTACTGTACTGGTAACTCCCCAAAAGAATCTGGATTGTGGTGAGCGAACAGAGAAAAAAGCTCATTTTGGACCTGCACTTACGAAGGGGGTAGGCAGCTGTATATCAGGGAGTAAACCTTCTGAGAATAAAAACAGCTGGAGCTTGTTAAGGTAATTACACAGGGGAAAGGATAATGTACTGGGAACTCCTCAGAAGAATCTGATTTGTGGTGAGGGCAGAGAGATAAAAGCTCATTTAGGAAGGACATGAACATGCTGCGTAAGTAGGTGTTTATCAGCAAATATCTCCACTGAGATTAAGAAAAGCAGTAGCTTAATAAATTAAGTACTTCCTGGTATGGTTACTGTACTGGTAACTCCCCAAAAGAATCTGGATTGTGGTGAGGGAACAGAGAAAAAAGTTCATTTAGGACCTGCACTTACGAAGGGGGTAGGCAGCTGTATATCAGGGAGTAAACCATCTGAGAATAAAAACAGCTGGAGCTTGTTAAGGTAATTACACAGGGGAAAGGATAATGTACTGGAAACTCCTCAGAATAATCTGATTTGTGGTGAGGGCAGAGAGATAAAAGCTCTTTTAGGAACGACATGAACGTGCTGCGTAGGTAGCTGTTTATCAGTAAATATCTCCACTGAGATTAAGAAAAGCAGTAGCTTAATAAATTAAGTACTTCCTGGTATGGTTACTGTAATGGTAACTCCCCAAAAGAATCTGGATTGTGGTGAGGGAACAGAGATAAAAGCTCATTTAAGACCTGCACTTACGAAGGGGGTAGGCAGCTGTATATCAGGGACTAAACCTTCTGAGAATAAAAACAGCTGGAGCTTTTTAAGGTAATTACACAGGGGAAAGGATAATGTACTGGGAACTCCTCAGAAGAATCTGATTTGTGGTGAGAGCAGAGAGATAAAAGCTCATTTAGGAACGACATGAACATGCTGCGTAGGTAGCTGTTTATCAGTAAATATCTCCACTGAGATTAAGAAAAGCAGTAGCTTAATAAATTAAGTGATTCCTGGTATGGTTACTGTACTGGTAACTCCCCAAAAGAATCTGGATTTTGGTGAGGGAACAGAGAAAAAAGCTCATTTAGGACCTGCACTTACGAAGGGGGTAGGCAGCTGTATATCAGGGAGTAAACCTTCTGAGAATAAAAACAGCTGGAGCTTGTTAAGGTAATTAGACATGGGAAAGGATAATGTAGTGGGAACTCCTCAGAAGAATCTGATTTGTGGTGAGGGCAGAGAGATAAAAGCTCATTTAGGAACGACATGAACATGCTGCGTAGGTAGCTGTTTATCAGTAAATATCTCCACTGAGATTAAGAAAAGCAGTAGCTTAATAAATTAAGTTCTTCCTGGTATGGTTACTGTACTGGTAACTCCCCAAAAGAATCTGGATTGTGGCTAGGGAACAGAGAAAAAAGCTCATTTAGGACCTGCACTTACGAAGGGGGTAGGCAGCTGTATATCAGGGAGTAAACCTTCTGAGAATAAAAACGGCTGGAGCTTGTTAAGGTAATTACACAGGGGAAAGGATAATGTACTGGGAACTCCTCAGAAGAATCTGATTTGTGGTGAGGGCAGAGAGATAAAAGCTCATTTAGGAACGCCATGAACATGCTGCGTAGGTAGCTGTTTATCAGTAAATATCTCCACTGAGATTAAGAAAAGCAGTAGCTTAATAAATTAAGTACTTCCTGGTATGGTTACTGTACTGGAAACTCCCCAAAAGAATCTGGATTGTGGTGAGGGAACAGAGAAGAAAGCTCATTTAGGACCTGCAATTACGAAGGGGGTAGGCAGCTGTATATCAGGGAGTAAACTTTCTGAGAATAAAAACAGCTGGAGCTTGTTAAATTAATTACACAGGGGAAAGGATAGTGTACTGGGAACTCCTCAGAAGAATCTGATTTGTGGTGAGGGCAGAAAGATAAAAGCTCATTTAGGAACGACATGAACATGCTGCGTAGGTAGCTGTTTATCAGTAAATATCTCCACTGAGATTAAGAAAAGCAGTAGCTTAATAAATTAAGTACTTCCTGGTATGGTTACTGTACTGGTAACTCCCCAAAAGTATCTGGATTGTGGTGAGGGAACAGAGAAAAAAGCTCATTTAGGACCTGCACTTACGAAGGGGGTAGGCAGCTGTATATCAGGGAGTAAACCTTCTGAGAATAAAAACAGCTGGAGCTTGTTAAGGTAATAACACAGGGGAAAGGATAATGTACTGGAAACTCCTCAGAAGAATCTGATTTGTGGTGAGGGCAGAGAGATAAAAGCTCTTTTAGGAACGACATGAACGTGCTGCGTAGGTAGCTGTTTATCAGTAAATATCTCCACTGAGATTAAGAAAAGCAGTAGCTTAATAAATTAAGTACTTCCTGGTATGGTTACTGTACTGGTAACTCCCCAAAAGAATCTGGATTGTGGTGAGGGAACAGAGAAAAAAGCTCATTTAGGACCTGCACTTACGAAGGGGGTAGGCAGCTGTATATCAGGGAGTAAACCTGAGAATAAAAACAGCTGGAGCTTGTTAAGGTAATTACACAGGGGAAAGGATAATGTACTGGGAACTCCTCAGAAGAATCTGATTTGTGGTGAGGGCAGAGAGATAAAAGCTCATTTAGGAAGGACATGAACATGCTGCGTAAGTAGGTGTTTATCAGCAAATATCTCCACTGAGATTAAGAAAAGCAGTAGCTTAATAAATTAAGTACTTCCTGGTATGGTTACTGTACTGGTAACTCCCCAAAAGAATCTGGATTGTGGTGAGGGAACAGAGAAAAAAGCTCATTTAGGACCTGCACTTACGAAGGGGGTAGGCAGCTGTATATCAGGGAGTAAACCTTCTGAGAATAAAAACAGCTGGAGCTTGTTAAGGTAATTACACAGGGGAAAGGATAATGTACTGGAAACTCCTCAGAATAATCTGATTTGTGGTGAGGGCAGAGAGATAAAAGCTCTTTTAGGAACGACATGAACGTGCTGCGTAGGTAGCTGTTTATCAGTAAATATCTCCACTGAGATTAAGAAAAGCAGTAGCTGAATAAATTAAGTACTTCCTGGTATGGTTACTGTAATGGTAACTCCCCAAAAGAATCTGGATTGTGGTGAGGGAACAGAGATAAAAGCTCATTTAAGACCTGCACTTACGAAGGGGGTAGGCAGCTGTATATCAGGGACTAAACCTTCTGAGAATAAAAACAGCTGGAGCTTTTTAAGGTAATTACACAGGGGAAAGGATAATGTACTGGGAACTCCTCAGAAGAAGTTGATTTGTGGTGAGGGCAGAGAGATAAATGCTCATTTAGGAACGACATGAACATGCTGCGTAGGTAGCTGTTTATCAGTAAATATCTCCACTGAGATTAAGAAAAGCAGTAGCTTAATAAATTAAGTGATTCCTGGTATGGTTACTGTACTGGTAACTCCCCAAAAGAATCTGGATTGTCGTGAGGGAACAGAGAAAAAAGCTCATTTAGGACCTGCACTTACGAAGGGGGTAGGCAGCTGTATATCAGGGAGTAAACCTTCTGAGAATAAAAACAGCTGGAGCTTGTTAAGGTAATTAGACATGGGAAAGGATAATGTACTGGGAACTCCTCAGAAGAATCTGATTTGTGGTGAGGGCAGAGAGATAAAAGCTCATTTAGGAACGACATGAACATGCTGCGTAGGTAGCTGTTTATCAGTAAATATCTCCACTGAGATTAAGAAAAGCAGTAGCTTAATAAATTAAGTACTTCCTGGTATGGTTACTGTACTGGTAACTCCCCAAAAGAATCTGGATTGTGGTGAGGGAACAGAGAAAAAAGCTCATTTAGGACCTGCACTTACGAAGGGGGTAGGCAGCTGTATATCAGGGAGTAAACCTTCTGAGAATAAAAACAGCTGGAGCTTGTTAAGGTAATTACACAGGGGAAAGGATAATGTACTGGAAATTCCTCAGAAGAATCTGATTTGTGGTGAGGGCAGAGAGATAAAAGCTCTTTTAGGAACGACATGAACGTGCTGCGTAGGTAGCTGTTTATCAGTAAATATCTCCACTGAGATTAAAAAAAGCAGTAGCTTAATAAATTAAGTACTTCCTGGTATGGTTACTGTACTGGTAACTCCCCAAAAGAATCTGGATTGTGGTGAGGGAACAGAGAAAAAAGCTCATTTAGGACCTGCACTTACGAAGGGGGTAGGCAGCTGTATATCAGGGAGTAAACCTTCTCAGAATAAAAACAGCTGGAGCTTCTTTAGGTAATTACACAGGGGAAAGGATAATGTACTGGGAACTCCTCAGAAGAATCTGATTTGTGGTGAGGGCAGAGAGATAAAAGCTCATTTAGGAACGACATGAACGTGCTGCATAGGTAGCTGTTTATCAGTAAATACCTCCACTGAGATTAAGAAAAGCAGTAGCTTAATAAATTAAGTACTTCCTGGTATGGTTACTGTACTGGTAACTCCCCAAAAGAATCTGGATTGTGGTGAGGGAACAGAGAAAAAAGCTCATTTAGGACCTGCACTTACGAAGGGGGTAGGCAGCTGTATATCAGGGAGTAAACCTTCTGAGAATAAAAACAGCTGGAGCTTGTTAAGGTACTTACACAGGGGAAAGGATAATATACTGGAACTCCTCAGAAGAATCTGATTTGTGGTGAGGGCAGAGAGATAAAAGCTCATTTAGGAAGGACATGAACATGCTACGCAGGTAGCTGTTTATCAGTAAATATCTCCACTGAGATTAAGAAAAGCAGTAGCTTAATAAATTAAGTACTTCCTGGTATGGTTACTGTACTGGTAACTCCCCAAAAGAATCTGGATTGTGGTGAGGGAACAGAGAAAAAAGCTCATTTAGGACCTTCACTTACGAAGGGGTTAGGTAGCTGTATATCAGGGAGTAAACCTTCTGAGAATAAAAACAGCTGGAGCTTGTTAAGGTAATTACACAGGGGAAAGGATAATGTACTGGGAACTCCTCAGAAGAATCTGATTTGTGGTGAGGGCAGAGAGATAAAAGCTCATTTAGGAATGACATGAACATGCTGCGTAGGTAGCTGTTTATCAGTAAATATCTCCACTGAGATTAAGAAAAGCAGTAGCTTAATAAATTAAGTACTTCCTGGTATGGTTACTGTACTGGTAACTCCCCAAAAGAATCTGGATTGTGGTGAGGGAACAGAGAAAAAAGCTCATTTAGGACCTGCACTTACGAAGGGGGTAGGCAGCTGTATATCAGGGAGTAAACCTTCTGAGAATAAAAACAGCTGGAGCTTGTTAAGGTAATTACACAGGGGAAAGGATAATGTACTGGGAACTCCTCAGAAGAATCTGATTTGTGGTGAGGGCAGAGAGATAAAAGCTTGTTTAGGAACGACATGAACATGCTGCGTAGGTAGCTGTTTATCAGTAAATATCTCCACTGAGATTAAGAAAAGCAGTAGCTTAATAAATTAAGTACTTCCTGGTATGGTTACTGTACTGGTAACTCCCCAAAGAATCTGGATTGTGGTGAGGGAACAGAGAAAAAAGCTCATTTAGGACCTGCACTTACGAAGGGGGTAGGCAGCTGTATATCAGGGAGTAAACCTTCTGAGAATAAAAACCGCTGGAGCTTGTTAAGGTAATTACACAGGGGAAAGGATAATGTACTGGGAACTCCTCAGAAGAATCTGATTTGTGGTGAGGGCAGAGTGATAAAAGCTCATTTAGGAACGACATGAACATGCTGCGTAGGTAGCTGTTTATCAGTAAATATCTCCACTGAGATTAAGAAAAGCAGTAGCTTAATAAATTAAGTACTTCCTGGTATGGTTACTGTACTGGTAACTCCCCAAAAGAATCTGGATTGTGGTGAGGGAACAGAGAAAAAAGCTCATTTAGGACCTGCACTTACGAAGGGGGTAGACAGCTGTATATCAGGGAGTAAACCTTCTGAGAATAAAAACAGCTGGAGCTTGTTAAGGTAATTACACAGGGGAAAGGATAATGTACTGGGAACTCCTCAGAATAATCTGATTTGTGGTGAGGGCAGAGAGATAAAAGCTCATTTAGGAAGGACATGAACATGCTGCGTAAGTAGGTGTTTATCAGCAAATATCTCCACTGAGATTAAGAAAAGCAGTAGCTTAATAAATTAAGTACTTCCTGGTATGGTTACTGTACTGGTAACTCCCCAAAAGAATCTGGATTGTGGTGAGGGAACAGAGAAAAAAGCTCATTTAGGACCTGCACTTACGAAGGGGGTTGGCAGCTGTATATCAGGGAGTAAACCTTCTGAGAATAAAAACAGCTGGAGCTTGTTAAGGTAATTACACAGGGGAAAGGATAATGTACTGGGAACTCCTCAGAAGAATCTGATTTGTGGTGAGGGCAGAGAGATAAAAGCTCATTTAGGAACGACATGAACATGCTACGTAGGTAGCTGTTTATCAGTAAATATCTCCACTGAGATTAAGAAAAGCAGTAGCTTAATAAATTAAGTACTTCCTGGTATGGTTACTGTACTGGTAACTCCCCAAAAGAATCTGGATTGTGGTGAGGGAACAGAGAAAAAAGCTCATTTAGGACCTGCACTTACGAAGGGGGTAGGCACCTGTATATCATGGAGTAAACCTTCTGAGAATAAAAACAGCTGGAGCTTGTTAAGGTAATTACACAGGGGAAAGGATAATGTACTGGGAACTCCTCAGAAGAATCTGATTTGTGGTGAGGGCAGAGAGATAAAAGCTCATTTAGGAACGACATGGACATGCTGCGTAGGAAGCTGTTTATCAGTAAATATCTCCACTGAGATTAAGAAAAGCAGTAGCTTAATAAATTAAGTACTTCCTGGTATGGTTACTGTACTGGTAACTCCCCAAAAGAATCTGGATTGTGGTGAGGGAACAGAGAAAAAAGCTCATTTAGGACCTGCACTTACGAAGGGGGTAGGCAGCTGTATATCAGGGAGTAAACCTTCTGAGAATAAAAAGAGCTGGAGCTTGTTAAGGTAATTACACAGGGGAAAGGATAATTTACTGGGAACTCCTCAGAAGAATCTGATTTGTGGTGAGGGCAGAGAGATAAATGCTCATTTAGGAAGGACATGAACATGCTGTATAGGTAGCTGTTTATCAGTAAATATCTCCACTGAGATTAAGAAAAGCAGTAGCTTAATAAATTAAGTACTTCCTGGTTTGGTTCCTGTACTGGTAACTCCCCAAAAGAATCTGGATTGTGGTGAGGGAACAGAGAAAAAAGCTCATTTAGGACCTGCACTTACGAAGGGGGTAGGCAGCTGTATATCAGGGAGGAAACCTTCTGAGAATAAAAACAGCTGGAGCTTGTTAAGGTAATTACACAGGGGAAAGGATAATGTACTGGGAACTCCTCAGAAGAATCTGATTTGTGGTGAGGGCAGAGAGATAAAAGCTCATTTAGGAACGACATGAACATGCTGCGTAGGTAGCTGTTTATCAGTAAATATCTCCACTGAGATTAAGAAAAGCAGTAGCTTAATAAATTAAGTACTTCCTGGTATGGTTACTGTACTGGTAACTCCCCAAAAGAATCTGGATTGTGGCGAGGGAACAGAGAAAAAAGCTCATTTAGGACCTGCGCTTACTTAGGGGGTAGGCAGCTGTATATCAGGGAGTAAACCTTCTGAGAATAAAAACAGCTGGAGCTTGTTAAGGTAATTACACAGGGGAAAGGATAATGTACTGGGAAGTCCTCAGAAGAATCTGATTTGTGGTGAGGGCAGAGAGAAAAAAGCTCATTTAGGAACGACATGAACATGCTGCGTAGGTAGCTGTTTATCAGTAAATATCTCCACTGAGATTAAGAAAAGCAGTAGCTTAATAAATTAAGTACTTCCTGGTATGGTTACTGTACTGGTAACTCCCCCAAAGAATCTGGATTGTGGTGAGGGAACAGAGAAAAAAGCTCATTTAGGACCTGCAATTACGAAGGGGGTAGGCAGCTGTATATCAGGGAGTAAACCTTCTGAGAATAAAAACAGCTGGAGCTTGTTAAGGTAATTAGACATGGGAAAGGATAATGTACTGGGAACTCCTCAGAAGAATCTGATTTGTGGTGAGGGCAGAGAGATAAAAGCTCATTTAGGAAGGACATGAACATGCTGCGTAGGTAGCTGTTTATCAGTAAATATCTCCACTGAGATTAAGAAAAGCAGTAGCTTAATAAATTAAGTACTTCCTGGTATGGTTACTGTACTGCTAACTCCCCAAAAGAATCTGGATTGTGGTGAGGGAACAGAGAAAAAAGCTCATTTAGGACCTGCACTTACGAAGGGGGTAGGCAGCTGTATATCAGGGAGTAAACCTTCTGAGAATAAAAACAGCTGGAGCTTGTTAAGGTAATTACACAGGGGAAAGGATAATGTACTGGGAACTCCTCAGAAGAATCTGATTTGTGGTGAGGGCAGAGAGATAAAAGCTCATTTAGGAACGACATGAACATGCTGCCTAGGAAGCTGTTTATCAGTAAATATCTCCACTGAGATTAAGAAAAGCAGTAGCTTAATAAATTAAGTACTTCCTGGTATGGTTACTGTACTGGTAACTCCCCAAAAGAATCTGGATTGTGGTGAGGGAACAGAGAAAAAAGCTCATTTAGGGCCTGCACTTACGAAGGGGGTAGGCAGCTGTATATCAGGGAGTAAACCTTCTGAGAATAAAAACAGCTGGAGCTTGTTAAGGTAATTACACAGGGGAAAGGATAATGTACTGGGAACTCCTCAGAAGAATCTGATTTGTGGTGAGGGCAGAGAGATAAAAGCTCATTTAGGAACGACATGAACATGCTGCGTAGGTAGCTGTTTATCAGTAAATATCTCCACTGAGATTAAGAAAAGCAGTACCTTAATAAATTAAGTACTTCCTGGTATGGTTACTGTACTGGTAACTCCGCAAAAGAATCTGGATTGTGGTGAGGGAACAGAGAAAAAAGCTCATTTAGGACCTGCACTTACGAAGGGGGTAGGCAGCTGTATATCAGGGAGTAAACCTTCTGAGAATAAAAACAGCTGGAGCTTGTTAAGGTAATTACACAGGGGAAAGGATAAGGTACTGGGAACTCCTCAGAAGTATCTGATTTGTGGTGAGGGCAGAGAGATAAAAGCTCATTTAGGAACGACATGAACATGCTGCGTAGGTAGCTGTTTATCAGTAAATATCTCCACTGAGATGAAGAAAAGGAGTAGCTTAATAAATTAAGTACTTCCTGGTATGGTTACTGTACTGGTAACACCCCAAAAGAATCTAGATTGTGGTGAGGGAACAGAGAAAAAAGCTCATTTAGGACCTGCACTTACGAAGGGGGTAGGCAGCTGTATATCAGGGAGTAAACCTTCTGAGAATAAAAACAGCTGGGGCTTGTTAAGGTAATTACACAGGGGAAAGGATAATGTACTGGGAACTCCTCAGAAGAATCTGATTTGTGGTGAGGGCAGAGATAAAAGCTCATTTAGGAACGACATGAACATGCTGCGTAGGTAGCTGTTTATCAGTAAATATCTCCACTGAGATTAAGAAAAGCAGTAGCTTAATAAATTAAGTACTTCGTAAGTCTTTAGCCCACTTGATGAGGGGGCTATTGGTTCTTTGCAGTTTTGTTTTGGAAGAAGGTAATTTTTTTAGTTCTGCATATATTTTAGAGATGAGGCCTTTGTCTGTTGAATGTCCGGTAAAGATCTTCTCCCAGTCTGTGGGTTTTCTGTTTATCTTGAGAGCTATGTCCTTTGCCGTGCAGAAGCTCTGGAGTTTGATGCAGTCCCATTTGTCCAACCTTTCTTTGATTTGTAGCCTTTCAGGGTCTTTGTTAAGGAAGTTCTGTCCTGTGCCAAGGAGCCCAAGTGTTTCTCCTACTGCTTCCTTTAGTGTCTTCAGGGTGCCTGTTTTGATTTCAAGGTCTTTAATCCATTTGGAATTGATTTTGGTGCAGGGTGATATATAAGGATCTAGTTTTAGTTTGTTGCATGTGTTGAGCCAGTTTTGCCAGCACCACTTGTTAAAGAGGCTATCTTTCTTCCATACTATTGTTTTAGCTCCTTTATCAAAGATTAAGTAGGCATAGTTCAAAGAAACTTCTCTGATGAGGAAATGAGAATGGCCAATAGACATATGAAAAAATGCTCTACATCACTGGCCATAAAGGAAATGCAAATCAAAACAACATTGAGATTCCATCTCACCCCAGCAAGAATGTCATATATCAAGAAAACTAATAATAACAATTGTTGGAGGGGATGTGGCCAAAAGGGAACCCTACTTCATTGTTGGTGGGAATGTAAACTGGTTCAGCCACTCTGGCAAGCAGTATGGAGATTCCTCAGAAGGCTCAATATAGAACTCCCCTATGACCCAGCAGCCCCACTGTTGGGTATCTATCCAAAAGCCCACAAACAAAATCACAGTAATGCCACCAGCACAACAATGTTCATCGCAGCACAATTTGTCATAGCGAGAAGCTGGAACCAACCCAGATGCCCCTCCATAGATGAATGGATCAGGAAAATGTGGTACATTTACACAATGGAATTTTATGCCTCTATCAGAAAGAATGACATTGTTCCATTTGTAAGGAAATGGAAGGACTTGGAAAAAGTTATACTAAGTGAAGTGAGCCAGACCCAAAGAAACGTGGACTCTATGGCCTCCCTTATTGGGAATAATTAGTACAGGTTTAGGCAAGCCATAGCAGAGCATCACAAGGCCCAATATCTATACCCTTAGAAACACATAAGATGATGCTAAGTGAAATGAACTCCATGTTATGGAAACAAGTGATATATCACAGTTGTAACTACTTTCAACGTCCTATGTGTATGTGTAGTTTCTATTATTGATGATGTTTTGTATCACCTTCCTATGTTTGTACCTACACTATCTCTGTAATCTTATCTGAGTATATTGGAAACCGTGTTTACTGGTATTGGAAGTAGGAAATTCAAAGGGAATACCATATTCGAGAGACACAGGGTAAAAAAAGAGAAATAACTACAAAAGCAATACTTGCAAAACTCTTTGGCGTAAGTGAACTGACACCTGGGGGGGGAGGGAAAGGGGGGGAGGGAGGGAGGCATGAGGGACAAGGCAACAAACAGTACAAGAAATGTATCCAATGCCCAACGTATGATACTGTAACCACTCTGTACGTCAGTTTGATAATAAAAATTTGAGAAAGAAAAAAAAATAAAAAAAAAAAATAAAAAAATAAATTAAGTACTTCCTGGTATGGTTACTGTACTGGTAACTCCCCAAAAGAATCTGGATTGTGGTGAGGGAACAGAGAAAAAAGCTCATTTAGGACCTGCACTTACGAAGGGGGTAGGCAGCTGTATATCAGGGAGTAAACCTTCTCAGAATAAAAACAGCTGGAGCTTGTTAAGGTAATTACACAGGGGAACGGATAATGTACTGGGAACTCCTCGGAAGAATCTGATTTGTGGTGAGGGCAGAGAGATAAAAGCTCATTTAGTACCGACATGAACATGCTGCGTAGGTAGCTGTTTATCAGTAAATATCTCCACTGAGATTAAGAAAAGCAGTAGCTTAATAAATTAAGTACTTCCTGGTATGGTTACTGTACTAGTAACTCCCCAAAAGAATCTGGATTGTGGGGAGGGAACAGAGAAAAAAGCTCATTTAGGACCTGCACTTACGAAGGGGGTAGGCAGCTGTATATCAGGGAGTAAAACTTCTGAGAATAAAAACAGCTGGGGCTTGTTAAGGTAATTACACAGGGGAAAGGATAATGTACTGGGAACTCCTCAGAAGAATCTGATTTGTGGTGAGGGCAGAGAGATAAAAGCTCATTTAGGAACGACATGAACATGCTGCGTAGGTAGCTGTTTATCAGTAAATATCTCCACTGAGATGAAGAAAAGCAGTAGCTTAATAAATTAAGTACTTCCTGGTATGGTTACTGTACTGGTAACTCCCCAAAAGAATCTGGATTGTGGTGAGGGAACAGAGAAAAAAGCTCATTTAGGACCTGCACTTACGAAGGGGGTAGGCAGCTGTATATTAGGGAGTAAACCTTCTGAGAATAAAAACAGCTGGAGCTTGTTAAGGTAATTACACAGGGGAAAGGTTAATGTACTGGGAACTCCTCAGAAGAATCTGATTTGTGGTGAGGGCAGAGAGATAAAAGCTCATTTAGCAAAGACATGAACATACTGCGTAGGTAGCTGTTTATCAGTAAATATCTCCACTGAGATTAAGAAACGCAGTAGCTTAATAAATTAAGTACTTCCTGGTATGGTTACTGTACTGGTAACTCCCCAAAAGAATCTGGATTGTGGTGAGGGAACAGAGAAAAAAGCTCATTTAGGACCTGCACTTACGAAGGGGGTAGGCAGCTGTATATCAGGGAGTAAACCTTCTGAGAATAAAAACAGCTGGAGCTTGTTAAGGTAATTACACAGGGGAACGGATAATGTACTGGGAACTCCTCGGAAGAATCTGATTTGTGGTGAGGGCAGAGAGATAAAAGCTCATTTAAGACCGACATGAACATGCTGCGTAGGTAGCTGTTTATCAGTAAATATCTCCACTGAGATTAAGAAAAGCAGTAGCTTAATAAATTAAGTACTTCCTGGTATGGTTACTGTACTGGTAACTCCCCAAAAGAATCTGGATTGTGGGGAGGGAACAGAGAAAAAAGCTCATTTAGGACCTGCACTTACGAAGGGGGTAGGCAGCTGTATATCAGGGAGTAAAACTTCTGAGAATAAAAACAGCTGGGGCTTGTTAAGGTAATTACACAAGGGAAAGGATAATGTACTGGGAACTCCTCAGAAGAATCTGATTTGTGGTGAGGGCAGAGAGATAAAAGCTCATTTAGGAAAGACATGAACATACTGCGTAGGTAGCTGTTTACCCAGTAAATATCTCCACTGAGATTACGAAAAGCAGTAGCTTAATAAATTAAGTACTTCCTGGTATGGTTACTGTACTGGTAACTCCCCAAAAGAATCTGGATTGTGGTGAGGGAACAGAGAAAAAAGCTCATTTAGGACCTGCACTTACTTTGGGGGTAGGCAGCTGTATATCAGGGAGTAAACATTCTGAGAATAAAAACAGCTTTAGCTTGTTAAGGTAATTACACAGGGGAAAGGATAATGTACTGGGAACTCCTCAGAAGAATCTGATTTTTGGTGAGGGCAGAGAGATAAAAGCTCATTTAGGAACGACATGAACATGCTGCGTAGGTAGCTGTTTATCAGTAAATATCTCCACTGAGATTAAGAAAAGCAGTAGCTTAATAAATTAAGTACTTCCTGGTATGGTTACTGTACTGGTAACTCCCCAAAAGAATCTGGATTGTGCGGAGGGAACAGAGAAAAAAGCTCATTTAGGACCTGCACTTACGAAGGGGGTAGGCAGCTGTATATCAGGGAGTAAACCTTCTGAGAATAAAAACAGCTGGAGCTTGTTAAGGTAATTACACAGGGGAAAGGATAATGTACTGGGAACTCCTCAGAAGAATCTGATTTGTGGTGAGGGCAGAGAGATAAAAGCTCATTTAGGAAAGACATGAACATGCTGCGTAGGTAGCTGTTTATCAGTAAATATCTCCACTGAGATGAAGAAAAGCAGTAGCTTAATAAATTAAGTACTTCCTGGTATGGTTACTGTACTGGTAACTCCCCAAAAGAATCTGGATTGTGGTGAGGGAACAGAGAAAAAAGCTCATTTAGGACCTGCACTTACGAAGGGGGTAGGCAGCTGTATATCAGGGAGTAAACCTTCTGAGAATAAAAACAGAGGGAGCTTGTTAAGGTAATTACACAGGGGAAAGGATAAGGTACTGGGAACTCCTCAGAAGTATCTGATTTGTGGTGAGGGCAGAGAGATAAAAGCTCATTTACGAACGACATGAACATGCTGCGTATGTAGCTGTTTATCAGTAAATATCTCCACTGAGATTAAGAAAAGCAGTAGCTTAATAAATTAAGTACTTCCTGGTATGGTTACTG